>NW_027099636.1:0-25884 GCF_031753505.1 Anomalospiza imberbis | reverse complement strand
CTTGAATTCACTCTCGGCAAGCGAATGGAAAGCGTTCCAGGACAACTTGCCTGGGTTTTGACTTGGTCCTGATGCGTCCCACCTTGGCAAGTCTTGCTCGTCGCCAGAGGCTCCGAGATGCACCGAAGACGGTGGCAGCTGCTGAAAAGAAGGGCAGCGGTGAGTTTGTCGACAAGCAAGAACATAGGCAGCTGCCTGTGCTTGGGAAGGAGAAACTGCCTGGTTTTGGCAATTGCCTTCACAGCGCCCAGAAGCCCGGTGCTCTGCTGCTTTGTTTTTCGCAGTCAGTCAATTGCACACTAGTGAAGCTGAGCCAGGCTCTTCAGCTTTGCTGCTTTTGAGCATCTGTGCTCCACTTATGCTCTGTGACATCTCTGGAGGTTGTTTGCCTCGGCCAGGCTGGAAAGTGCCCGCTAGTACCTAGAGCTGGGCAGGAGAGGGCAGAGAGCACTTCCATCTGACAGCAGGTTGCAGATTGCCTCGGAAAGAGCCGTGTCCTTGGAATGTGCAGCAAATCCTCTTTCTTTGCAAACCGCGGTTAGTGTGCAGTGCAGGTACGCTCTCCCCTTGCCAAATGGAGTGGGAAAGCTTTTCGCTAAGCTAGAGATGACTAGAGAAGCAGAAGCGCGGCTCCGGAGCTATCCGGAGGAAAGTGCCGCTTCCCGGCGTCTTTCGGCTTGAAGCGGCGCTCCGGAGCGCTCCGCTGCCGCTCTACTGAGCTGTGCGCGAATTAGCCGCTTCTTCGCCTCCGAGAGGCAGAGATCGCGGTTGCTTGGAAGAGGCGAAGAACGAAGCCGCAAAGAAGCGGGCTTGTGTGCCAAGCCTTCCGACTGCTGGAGGACGGTGGCTGCCGCTCTCCTGCCTCTTGAATTCACTCTCGGCAAGCGAATGGAAAGCGTTCCAGGACAACTTGCCTGGGTTTTGACTTGGTCCTGATGCCTCCCACCTTGGCAAGTCTTGCTCGTCGCCAGAGGCTCCGAGATGCACAGAAGACGGTGGCAGCTGCTGAAAAGAAGGGCAGCGGTGAGTTTGTCGACAAGCAAGAAGATAGGCAGCTGCCTGTGCTTGGGAAGGAGCAGCTGCCTGGTTTTGGCAATTGCCTTCACAGCGCCCAGAAGCCCGGTGCTCTGCTGCTTTGTTTTTCGCAGTCAGTCAATTGCACACTAGTGAAGCTGAGCCAGGCTCTTCAGCTTTGCTGCTTTTGAGCATCTGTGCTCCACTTATGCTCTGTGACATCTCTCGAGGTTGTTTGCCTCGGCCAGGCTGGAAAGTGCCCGCTAGTACCTAGAGCTGGGCAGGAGAGGGCAGAGAGCACTTCCATCTGACAGCAGGTTGCAGATTGCCTCGGAAAGAGCCGTGTCCTTGGAATGTGCAGCAAATCCTCTTTCTTTGCAAACCGCGGTTAGTGTGCAGTGCAGGTACGCTCTCCCCTTGCCAACTGGAGTGGGAAAGCTTTTCGCTAAGCTAGAGATGACTAGAGAAGCAGAAGCGCGGCTCCGGAGCTATCCGGAGGAAAGTGCCGCTTCCCGGCGTCTTTCGGCTTGAAGCGGCGCTCCGGAGCGCTCCGCTGCCGCTCTACTGAGCTGTGCGCGAATTAGCCGCTTCTTCGCCTCCGAGAGGCAGAGATCGCGGTTGCTTGGAAGAGGCGAAGAACGAAGCCGCAAAGAAGCGGGCTTGTGTGCGAAGCCTTCCGACTGCTGGAGGACGGTGGCTGCCGCTCTCCTGCCTGTTGAATTCACTCTCGGCAAGCGAATGGAAAGCGTTCCAGGACAACTTGCCTGGGTTTTGACTTGGTCCTGATGCCTCCCACCTTGGCAAGTCTTGCTCGTCGCCAGAGGCTCCGAGATGCACAGAAGACGGTGGCAGCTGCTGAAAAGAAGGGCAGCGGTGAGTTTGTCGACAAGCAAGAAGATAGGCAGCTGCCTGTGCTTGGGAAGGAGCAGCTGCCTGGTTTTTGGCAATTGCCTTCACAGCGCCCAGAAGCCCGGTGCTCTGCTGCTTTGTTTTTCGCAGTCAGTCAATTGCACACTAGTGAAGCTGAGCCAGGCTCTTCAGCTTTGCTGCTTTTGAGCATCTGTGCTCCACTTATGCTCTGTGACATCTCTGGAGGTTGTTTGCCTCGGCCAGGCTGGAAAGTGCCCGCTAGTACCTAGAGCTGGGCAGGAGAGGGCAGAGAGCACTTCCATCTGACAGCGGGTTGCAGATTGCCTCGGAAAGAGCCGTGTCCTTGGAATGTGCAGCAAATCCTCTTTCTTTGCAAACCGCGGTTAGTGTGCAGTGCAGGTACGCTCTCCCCTTGCCAAATGGAGTGGGAAAGCTTTTCGCTAAGCTAGAGATGACTAGAGAAGCAGAAGCGCGGCTCCGGAGCTATCCGGAGGAAAGTGCCGCTTCCCGGCGTCTTTCGGCTTGAAGCGGCTCTCCGGAGCGCTCCGCTGCCGCTCTACTGAGCTGTGCGCGAATTAGCCGCGTCTTCGCCTCCGAGAAGCAGAGATCGCGGTTGCTTGGAAGAGGCGAAGAACGAAGCCGCAAAGAAGCGGGCTTGTGTGCCAAGCCTTCCGACTGCTGGAGGACGGTGGCTGCCGCTCTCCTGCCTGTTGAATTCACTCTCGGCAAGCGAATGGAAAGCGTTCCAGGACAACTTGCCTGGGTTTTGACTTGGTCCTGATGCCTCCCACCTTGGCAAGTCTTGCTCGTCGCCAGAGGCTCCGAGATGCACAGAAGACGGTGGCAGCTGCTGAAAAGAAGGGCAGCGGTGAGTTTGTCGACAAGCAAGAACATAGGCAGCTGCCTGTGCTTGGGAAGGAGCAGCTGCCTGGTTTTGGCAATTGCCTTCACAGCGCCCAGAAGCCCGGTGCTCTGCTGCTTTGTTTTTCGCAGTCAGTCAATTGCACACTAGTGAAGCTGAGCCAGGCTCTTCAGCTTTGCTGCTTTTGAGCATCTGTGCTCCACTTATGCTCTGTGACATCTCTGGAGGTTGTTTGCCTCGGCCAGGCTGGAAAGTGCCCGCTAGTACCTAGAGCTGGGCAGGAGAGGGCAGAGAGCACTTCCATCTGACACCAGGTTGCAGATTGCCTCGGAAAGAGCCGTGTCCTTGGAATGTGCAGCAAATCCTCTTTCTTTGCAAACCGCGGTTAGTGTGCAGTGCAGGTACGCTCTCCCCTTGCCAACTGGAGTGGGAAAGCTTTTCGCTAAGCTAGAGATGACTAGAGAAGCAGAAGCGCGGCTGCGGAGCTATCCGGAGGAAAGTGCCGCTTCCCGGCGTCTTTCGGCTTGAAGCGGCGCTCCGGAGCGCTCCGCTGCCGCTCTACTGAGCTGTGCGCGAATTAGCCGCTTCTTCGCCTCCGAGAGGCAGAGATCGCGGTTGCTTGGAAGAGGCGAAGAACGAAGCCGCAAAGAAGCGGGCTTGTGTGCCAAGCCTTCCGACTGCTGGAGGACGGTGGCTGCCGCTCTCCTGCCTCTTGAATTCACTCTCGGCAAGCGAATGGAAAGCGTTCCAGGACAACTTGCCTGGGTTTTGACTTGGTCCTGATGCCTCCCACCTTGGCAAGTCTTGCTCGTCGCCAGAGGCTCCGAGATGCACAGAAGACGGTGGCAGCTGCTGAAAAGAAGGGCAGCGGTGAGTTTGTCGACAAGCAAGAACATAGGCAGCTGCCTGTGCTTGGGAAGGAGCAGCTGCCTGGTTTTGGCAATTGCCTTCACAGCGCCCAGAAGCCCGGTGCTCTGCTGCTTTGTTTTTCGCAGTCAGTCAATTGCACACTAGTGAAGCTGAGCCAGGCTCTTCAGCTTTGCTGCTTTTGAGCATCTGTGCTCCACTTATGCTCTGTGACATCTCTGGAGGTTGTTTGCCTCGGCCAGGCTGGAAAGTGCCCGCTAGTACCTAGAGCTGGGCAGGAGAGGGCAGAGAGCACTTCCATCTGACAGCGGGTTGCAGATTGCCTCGGAAAGAGCCGTGTCCTTGGAATGTGCAGCAAATCCTCTTTCTTTGCAAACCGCGGTTAGTGTGCAGTGCAGGTACGCTCTCCCCTTGCCAAATGGAGTGGGAAAGCTTTTCGCTAAGCTAGAGATGACTAGAGAAGCAGAAGCGCGGCTGCGGAGCTATCCGGAGGAAAGTGCCGCTTCCCGGCGTCTTTCGGCTTGAAGCGGCGCTCCGGAGCGCTCCGCTGCCGCTCTACTGAGCTGTGCGCGAATTAGCCGCTTCTTCGCCTCCGAGAAGCAGAGATCGCGGTTGCTTGGAAGAGGCGAAGAACGAAGCCGCAAAGAAGCGGGCTTGTGTGCCAAGCCTTCCGACTGCTGGAGGACGGTGGCTGCCGCTCTCCTGCCTGTTGAATTCACTCTCGGCAAGCGAATGGAAAGCGTTCCAGGACAACTTGCCTGGGTTTTGACTTGGTCCTGATGCCTCCCACCTTGGCAAGTCTTGCTCGTCGCCAGAGGCTCCGAGATGCACAGAAGACGGTGGCAGCTGCTGAAAAGAAGGGCAGCGGTGAGTTTGTCGACAAGCAAGAACATAGCAGCTGCCTGTGCTTGGGAAGGAGCAGCTGCCTGGTTTTGGCAATTGCCTTCACAGCGCCCAGAAGCCCGGTGCTCTGCTGCTTTGTTTTTCGCAGTCAGTCAATTGCACACTAGTGAAGCTGAGCCAGGCTCTTCAGCTTTGCTGCTTTTGAGCATCTGTGCTCCACTTATGCTCTGTGACATCTCTGGAGGTTGTTTGCCTCGGCCAGGCTGGAAAGTGCCCGCTAGTACCTAGAGCTGGGCAGGAGAGGGCAGAGAGCACTTCCATCTGACAGCAGGTTGCAGATTGCCTCGGAAAGAGCCGTGTCCTTGGAATGTGCAGCAAATCCTCTTTCTTTGCAAACCGCGGTTAGTGTGCAGTGCAGGTACGCTCTCCCCTTGCCAAATGGAGTGGGAAAGCTTTTCGCTAAGCTAGAGATGACTAGAGAAGCAGAAGCGCGGCTGCGGAGCTATCCGGAGGAAAGTGCCGCTTCCCGGCGTCTTTCGGCTTGAAGCGGCGCTCCGGAGCGCTCCGCTGCCGCTCTACTGAGCTGTGCGCGAATTAGCCGCTTCTTCGCCTCCGAGAAGCAGAGATCGCGGTTGCTTGGAAGAGGCGAAGAACGAAGCCGCAAAGAAGCGGGCTTGTGTGCCAAGCCTTCCGACTGCTGGAGGACGGTGGCTGCCGCTCTCCTGCCTGTTGAATTCACTCTCGGCAAGCGAATGGAAAGCGTTCCAGGACAACTTGCCTGGGTTTTGACTTGGTCCTGATGCGTCCCACCTTGGCAAGTCTTGCTCGTCGCCAGAGGCTCCGAGATGCACAGAAGACGGTGGCAGCTGCTGAAAAGAAGGGCAGCGGTGAGTTTGTCGACAAGCAAGAACATAGGCAGCTGCCTGTGCTTGGGAAGGAGCAGCTGCCTGGTTTTGGCAATTGCCTTCACAGCGCCCAGAAGCCCGGTGCTCTGCTGCTTTGTTTTTCGCAGTCAGTCAATTGCACACTAGTGAAGCTGAGCCAGGCTCTTCAGCTTTGCTGCTTTTGAGCATCTGTGCTCCACTTATGCTCTGTGACATCTCTGGAGGTTGTTTGCCTCGGCCAGGCTGGAAAGTGCCCGCTAGTACCTAGAGCTGGGCAGGAGAGGGCAGAGAGCACTTCCATCTGACAGCGGGTTGCAGATTGCCTCGGAAAGAGCCGTGTCCTTGGAATGTGCAGCAAATCCTCTTTCTTTGCAAACCGCGGTTAGTGTGCAGTGCAGGTACGCTCTCCCCTTGCCAACTGGAGTGGGAAAGCTTTTCGCTAAGCTAGAGATGACTAGAGAAGCAGAAGCGCGGCTCCGGAGCTATCCGGAGGAAAGTGCCGCTTCCCGGCGTCTTTCGGCTTGAAGCGGCGCTCCGGAGCGCTCCGCTGCCGCTCTACTGAGCTGTGCGCGAATTAGCCGCTTCTTCGCCTCCGAGAGGCAGAGATCGCGGTTGCTTGGAAGAGGCGAAGAACGAAGCCGCAAAGAAGCGGGCTTGTGTGCCAAGCCTTCCGACTGCTGGAGGACGGTGGCTGCCGCTCTCCTGCCTGTTGAATTCACTCTCGGCAAGCGAATGGAAAGCGTTCCAGGACAACTTGCCTGGGTTTTGACTTGGTCCTGATGCCTCCCACCTTGGCAAGTCTTGCTCGTCGCCAGAGGCTCCGAGATGCACAGAAGACGGTGGCAGCTGCTGAAAAGAAGGGCAGCGGTGAGTTTGTCGACAAGCAAGAACATAGGCAGCTGCCTGTGCTTGGGAAGGAGCAGCTGCCTGGTTTTGGCAATTGCCTTCACAGCGCCCAGAAGCCCGGTGCTCTGCTGCTTTGTTTTTCGCAGTCAGTCAATTGCACACTAGTGAAGCTGAGCCAGGCTCTTCAGCTTTGCTGCTTTTGAGCATCTGTGCTCCACTTATGCTCTGTGACATCTCTGGAGGTTGTTTGCCTCGGCCAGGCTGGAAAGTGCCCGCTAGTACCTAGAGCTGGGCAGGAGAGGGCAGAGAGCACTTCCATCTGACAGCAGGTTGCAGATTGCCTCGGAAAGAGCCGTGTCCTTGGAATGTGCAGCAAATCCTCTTTCTTTGCAAACCGCGGTTAGTGTGCAGTGCAGGTACGCTCTCCCCTTGCCAACTGGAGTGGGAAAGCTTTTCGCTAAGCTAGAGATGACTAGAGAAGCAGAAGCGCGGCTGCGGAGCTATCCGGAGGAAAGTGCCGCTTCCCGGCGTCTTTCGGCTTGAAGCGGCGCTCCGGAGCGCTCCGCTGCCGCTCTACTGAGCTGTGCGCGAATTAGCCGCTTCTTCGCCTCCGAGAGGCAGAGATCGCGGTTGCTTGGAAGAGGCGAAGAACGAAGCCGCAAAGAAGCGGGCTTGTGTGCGAAGCCTTCCGACTGCTGGAGGACGGTGGCTGCCGCTCTCCTGCCTCTTGAATTCACTCTCGGCAAGCGAATGGAAAGCGTTCCAGGACAACTTGCCTGGGTTTTGACTTGGTCCTGATGCCTCCCACCTTGGCAAGTCTTGCTCGTCGCCAGAGGCTCCGAGATGCACAGAAGACGGTGGCAGCTGCTGAAAAGAAGGGGCAGCGGTGAGTTTGTCGACAAGCAAGAACATAGGCAGCTGCCTGTGCTTGGGAAGGAGCAGCTGCCTGGTTTTGGCAATTGCCTTCACAGCGCCCAGAAGCCCGGTGCTCTGCTGCTTTGTTTTTCGCAGTCAGTCAATTGCACACTAGTGAAGCTGAGCCAGGCTCTTCAGCTTTGCTGCTTTTGAGCATCTGTGCTCCACTTATGCTCTGTGACATCTCTGGAGGTTGTTTGCCTCGGCCAGGCTGGAAAGTGCCCGCTAGTACCTAGAGCTGGGCAGGAGAGGGCAGAGAGCACTTCCATCTGACAGCAGGTTGCAGATTGCCTCGGAAAGAGCCGTGTCCTTGGAATGTGCAGCAAATCCTCTTTCTTTGCAAACCGCGGTTAGTGTGCAGTGCAGGTACGCTCTCCCCTTGCCAACTGGAGTGGGAAAGCTTTTCGCTAAGCTAGAGATGACTAGAGAAGCAGAAGCACGGCTGCGGAGCTATCCGGAGGAAAGTGCCGCTTCCCGGCGTCTTTCGGCTTGAAGCGGCGCTCCGGAGCGCTCCGCTGCCGCTCTACTGAGCTGTGCGCGAATTAGCCGCTTCTTCGCCTCCGAGAGGCAGAGATCGCGGTTGCTTGGAAGAGGCGAAGAACGAAGCCGCAAAGAAGCGGGCTTGTGTGCGAAGCCTTCCGACTGCTGGAGGACGGTGGCTGCCGCTCTCCTGCCTGTTGAATTCACTCTCGGCAAGCGAATGGAAAGCGTTCCAGGACAACTTGCCTGGGTTTTGACTTGGTCCTGATGCGTCCCACCTTGGCAAGTCTTGCTCGTCGCCAGAGGCTCCGAGATGCACAGAAGACGGTGGCAGCTGCTGAAAAGAAAGGCAGCGGTGAGTTTGTCGACAAGCAAGAACATAGGCAGCTGCCTGTGCTTGGGAAGGAGCAGCTGCCTGGTTTTGGCAATTGCCTTCACAGCGCCCAGAAGCCCGGTGCTCTGCTGCTTTGTTTTTCGCAGTCAGTCAATTGCACACTAGTGAAGCTGAGCCAGGCTCTTCAGCTTTGCTGCTTTTGAGCATCTGTGCTCCACTTATGCTCTGTGACATCTCTGGAGGTTGTTTGCCTCGGCCAGGCTGGAAAGTGCCCGCTAGTACCTAGAGCTGGGCAGGAGAGGGCAGAGAGCACTTCCATCTGACAGCAGGTTGCAGATTGCCTCGGAAAGAGCCGTGTCCTTGGAATGTGCAGCAAATCCTCTTTCTTTGCAAACCGCGGTTAGTGTGCAGTGCAGGTACGCTCTCCCCTTGCCAAATGGAGTGGGAAAGCTTTTCGCTAAGCTAGAGGTGTCTAGAGAAGCAGAAGCGCGGCTCCGCAGCTATCCGGAGGAAAGTGCCGCTTCCCGGCGTCTTTCGGCTTGAAGCGGCGCTCCGGAGCACTCCGCTGCCGCTCTACTGAGCTGTGCGCGAATTAGCCGCTTCTTCGCCTCCGAGAAGCAGAGATCGCGGTTGCTTGGAAGAGGCGAAGAACGAAGCCGCAAAGAAGCGGGCTTGTGTGCCAAGCCTTCCGACTGCTGGAGGACGGTGACTGCCGCTCTCCTGCCTGTTGAATTCACTCTCGGCAAGCGAATGGAAAGCGTTCCAGGACAACTTGCCTGGGTTTTGACTTGGTCCTGATGCGTCCCACCTTGGCAAGTCTTGCTCGTCGCCAGAGGCTCCGAGATGCACAGAAGACGGTGGCAGCTGCTGAAAAGAAGGGCAGCGGTGAGTTTGTCGACAAGCAAGAACATAGGCAGCTGCCTGTGCTTGGGAAGGAGCAGCTGCCTGGTTTTGGCAATTGCCTTCACAGCGCCCAGAAGCCCGGTGCTCTGCTGCTTTGTTTTTCGCAGTCAGTCAATTGCACACTAGTGAAGCTGAGCCAGGCTCTTCAGCTTTGCTGCTTTTGAGCATCTGTGCTCCACTTATGCTCTGTGACATCTCTGGAGGTTGTTTGCCTCGGCCAGGCTGGAAAGTGCCCGCTAGTACCTAGAGCTGGGCAGGAGAGGGCAGAGAGCACTTCCATCTGACAGCAGGTTGCAGATTGCCTCGGAAAGAGCCGTGTCCTTGGAATGTGCAGCAAATCCTCTTTCTTTGCAAACCGCGGTTAGTGTGCAGTGCAGGTACGCTCTCCCCTTGCCAAATGGAGTGGGAAAGCTTTTCGCTAAGCTAGAGATGACTAGAGAAGCAGAAGCGCGGCTCCGGAGCTATCCGGAGGAAAGTGCCGCTTCCCGGCGTCTTTCGGCTTGAAGCGGCGCTCCGGAGCGCTCCGCTGCCGCTCTACTGAGCTGTGCGCGAATTAGCCGCTTCTTCGCCTCCGAGAAGCAGAGATCGCGGTTGCTTGGAAGAGGCGAAGAACGAAGCCGCAAAGAAGCGGGCTTGTGTGCCAAGCCTTCCGACTGCTGGAGGACGGTGGCTGCCGCTCTCCTGCCTGTTGAATTCACTCTCGGCAAGCGAATGGAAAGCGTTCCAGGACAACTTGCCTGGGTTTTGACTTGGTCCTGATGCCTCCCACCTTGGCAAGTCTTGCTCGTCGCCAGAGGCTCCGAGATGCACAGAAGACGGTGGCAGCTGCTGAAAAGAAGGGCAGCGGTGAGTTTGTCGACAAGCAAGAACATAGGCAGCTGCCTGTGCTTGGGAAGGAGCAGCTGCCTGGTTTTGGCAATTGCCTTCACAGCGCCCAGAAGCCCGGTGCTCTGCTGCTTTGTTTTTCGCAGTCAGTCAATTGCACACTAGTGAAGCTGAGCCAGGCTCTTCAGCTTTGCTGCTTTTGAGCATCTGTGCTCCACTTATGCTCTGTGACATCTCTGGAGGTTGTTTGCCTCGGCCAGGCTGGAAAGTGCCCGCTAGTACCTAGAGCTGGGCAGGAGAGGGCAGAGAGCACTTCCATCTGACAGCAGGTTGCAGATTGCCTCGGAAAGAGCCGTGTCCTTGGAATGTGCAGCAAATCCTCTTTCTTTGCAAACCGCGGTTAGTGTGCAGTGCAGGTACGCTCTCCCCCTTGCCAAATGGAGTGGGAAAGCTTTTCGCTAAGCTAGAGATGACTAGAGAAGCAGAAGCGCGGCTGCGGAGCTATCCGGAGGAAAGTGCCGCTTCCCGGCGTCTTTCGGCTTGAAGCGGCGCTCCGGAGCGCTCCGCTGCCGCTCTACTGAGCTGTGCGCGAATTAGCCGCTTCTTCGCCTCCGAGAGGCAGAGATCGCGGTTGCTTGGAAGAGGCGAAGAACGAAGCCGCAAAGAAGCGGGCTTGTGTGCGAAGCCTTCCGACTGCTGGAGGACGGTGGCTGCCGCTCTCCTGCCTGTTGAATTCACTCTCGGCAAGCGAATGGAAAGCGTTCCAGGACAACTTGCCTGGGTTTTGACTTGGTCCTGATGCCTCCCACCTTGGCAAGTCTTGCTCGTCGCCAGAGGCTCCGAGATGCACAGAAGACGGTGGCAGCTGCTGAAAAGAAGGGCAGCGGTGAGTTTGTCGACAAGCAAGAACATAGGCAGCTGCCTGTGCTTGGGAAGGAGCAGCTGCCTGGTTTTGGCAATTGCCTTCACAGCGCCCAGAAGCCCGGTGCTCTGCTGCTTTGTTTTTCGCAGTCAGTCAATTGCACACTAGTGAAGCTGAGCCAGGCTCTTCAGCTTTGCTGCTTTTGAGCATCTGTGCTCCACTTATGCTCTGTGACATCTCTGGAGGTTGTTTGCCTCGGCCAGGCTGGAAAGTGCCCGCTAGTACCTAGAGCTGGGCAGGAGAGGGCAGAGAGCACTTCCATCTGACAGCAGGTTGCAGATTGCCTCGGAAAGAGCCGTGTCCTTGGAATGTGCAGCAAATCCTCTTTCTTTGCAAACCGCGGTTAGTGTGCAGTGCAGGTACGCTCTCCCCTTGCCAACTGGAGTGGGAAAGCTTTTCGCTAAGCTAGAGATGACTAGAGAAGCAGAAGCGCGGCTGCGGAGCTATCCGGAGGAAAGTGCCGCTTCCCGGCGTCTTTCGGCTTGAAGCGGCGCTCCGGAGCGCTCCGCTGCCGCTCTACTGAGCTGTGCGCGAATTAGCCGCTTCTTCGCCTCCGAGAGGCAGAGATCGCGGTTGCTTGGAAGAGGCGAAGAACGAAGCCGCAAAGAAGCGGGCTTGTGTGCCAAGCCTTCCGACTGCTGGAGGACGGTGGCTGCCGCTCTCCTGCCTGTTGAATTCACTCTCGGCAAGCGAATGGAAAGCGTTCCAGGACAACTTGCCTGGGTTTTGACTTGGTCCTGATGCCTCCCACCTTGGCAAGTCTTGCTCGTCGCCAGAGGCTCCGAGATGCACAGAAGACGGTGGCAGCTGCTGAAAAGAAGGGCAGCGGTGAGTTTGTCGACAAGCAAGAACATAGGCAGCTGCCTGTGCTTGGGAAGGAGCAGCTGCCTGGTTTTGGCAATTGCCTTCACAGCGCCCAGAAGCCCGGTGCTCTGCTGCTTTGTTTTTCGCAGTCAGTCAATTGCACACTAGTGAAGCTGAGCCAGGCTCTTCAGCTTTGCTGCTTTTGAGCATCTGTGCTCCACTTATGCTCTGTGACATCTCTGGAGGTTGTTTGCCTCGGCCAGGCTGGAAAGTGCCCGCTAGTACCTAGAGCTGGGCAGGAGAGGGCAGAGAGCACTTCCATCTGACAGCAGGTTGCAGATTGCCTCGGAAAGAGCCGTGTCCTTGGAATGTGCAGCAAATCCTCTTTCTTTGCAAACCGCGGTTAGTGTGCAGTGCAGGTACGCTCTCCCCTTGCCAACTGGAGTGGGAAAGCTTTTCGCTAAGCTAGAGATGACTAGAGAAGCAGAAGCACGGCTCCGGAGCTATCCGGAGGAAAGTGCCGCTTCCCGGCGTCTTTCGGCTTGAAGCGGCGCTCCGGAGCGCTGCGCTGCCGCTCTACTGAGCTGTGCGCGAATTAGCCGCTTCTTCGCCTCCGAGAGGCAGAGATCGCGGTTGCTTGGAAGAGGCGAAGAACGAAGCCGCAAAGAAGCGGGCTTGTGTGCGAAGCCTTCCGACTGCTGGAGGACGGTGGCTGCCGCTCTCCTGCCTGTTGAATTCACTCTCGGCAAGCGAATGGAAAGCGTTCCAGGACAACTTGCCTGGGTTTTGACTTGGTCCTGATGCGTCCCACCTTGGCAAGTCTTGCTCGTCGCCAGAGGCTGCGAGATGCACAGAAGACGGTGGCAGCTGCTGAAAAGAAGGGCAGCGGTGAGTTTGTCGACAAGCAAGAACATAGGCAGCTGCCTGTGCTTGGGAAGGAGCAGCTGCCTGGTTTTGGCAATTGCCTTCACAGCGCCCAGAAGCCCGGTGCTCTGCTGCTTTGTTTTTCGCAGTCAGTCAATTGCACACTAGTGAAGCTGAGCCAGGCTCTTCAGCTTTGCTGCTTTTGAGCATCTGTGCTCCACTTATGCTCTGTGACATCTCTGGAGGTTGTTTGCCTCGGCCAGGCTGGAAAGTGCCCGCTAGTACCTAGAGCTGGGCAGGAGAGGGCAGAGAGCACTTCCATCTGACAGCAGGTTGCAGATTGCCTCGGAAAGAGCCGTGTCCTTGGAATGTGCAGCAAATCCTCTTTCTTTGCAAACCGCGGTTAGTGTGCAGTGCAGGTACGCTCTCCCCTTGCCAAATGGAGTGGGAAAGCTTTTCGCTAAGCTAGAGGTGTCTAGAGAAGCAGAAGCGCGGCTGCGGAGCTATCCGGAGGAAAGTGCCGCTTCCCGGCGTCTTTCGGCTTGAAGCGGCGCTCCGGAGCGCTGCGCTGCCGCTCTACTGAGCTGTGCGCGAATTAGCCGCTTCTTCGCCTCCGAGAGGCAGAGATCGCGGTTGCTTGGAAGAGGCGAAGAACGAAGCCGCAAAGAAGCGGGCTTGTGTGCCAAGCCTTCCGACTGCTGGAGGACGGTGACTGCCGCTCTCCTGCCTGTTGAATTCACTCTCGGCAAGCGAATGGAAAGCGTTCCAGGACAACTTGCCTGGGTTTTGACTTGGTCCTGATGCGTCCCACCTTGGCAAGTCTTGCTCGTCGCCAGAGGCTCCGAGATGCACAGAAGACGGTGGCAGCTGCTGAAAAGAAGGGCAGCGGTGAGTTTGTCGACAAGCAAGAACATAGGCAGCTGCCTGTGCTTGGGAAGGAGCAGCTGCCTGGTTTTGGCAATTGCCTTCACAGCGCCCAGAAGCCCGGTGCTCTGCTGCTTTGTTTTTCGCAGTCAGTCAATTGCACACTAGTGAAGCTGAGCCAGGCTCTTCAGCTTTGCTGCTTTTGAGCATCTGTGCTCCACTTATGCTCTGTGACATCTCTGGAGGTTGTTTGCCTCGGCCAGGCTGGAAAGTGCCCGCTAGTACCTAGAGCTGGGCAGGAGAGGGCAGAGAGCACTTCCATCTGACAGCAGGTTGCAGATTGCCTCGGAAAGAGCCGTGTCCTTGGAATGTGCAGCAAATCCTCTTTCTTTGCAAACCGCGGTTAGTGTGCAGTGCAGGTACGCTCTCCCCTTGCCAAATGGAGTGGGAAAGCTTTTCGCTAAGCTAGAGGTGTCTAGAGAAGCAGAAGCGCGGCTGCGGAGCTATCCGGAGGAAAGTGCCGCTTCCCGGCGTCTTTCGGCTTGAAGCGGCGCTCCGGAGCGCTGCGCTGCCGCTCTACTGAGCTGTGCGCGAATTAGCCGCTTCTTCGCCTCCGAGAGGCAGAGATCGCGGTTGCTTGGAAGAGGCGAAGAACGAAGCCGCAAAGAAGCGGGCTTGTGTGCGAAGCCTTCCGACTGCTGGAGGACGGTGGCTGCCGCTCTCCTGCCTGTTGAATTCACTCTCGGCAAGCGAATGGAAAGCGTTCCAGGACAACTTGCCTGGGTTTTGACTTGGTCCTGATGCGTCCCACCTTGGCAAGTCTTGCTCGTCGCCAGAGGCTGCGAGATGCACAGAAGACGGTGGCAGCTGCTGAAAAGAAGGGCAGCGGTGAGTTTGTCGACAAGCAAGAACATAGGCAGCTGCCTGTGCTTGGGAAGGAGCAGCTGCCTGGTTTTGGCAATTGCCTTCACAGCGCCCAGAAGCCCGGTGCTCTGCTGCTTTGTTTTTCGCAGTCAGTCAATTGCACACTAGTGAAGCTGAGCCAGGCTCTTCAGCTTTGCTGCTTTTGAGCATCTGTGCTCCACTTATGCTCTGTGACATCTCTGGAGGTTGTTTGCCTCGGCCAGGCTGGAAAGTGCCCGCTAGTACCTAGAGCTGGGCAGGAGAGGGCAGAGAGCACTTCCATCTGACAGCAGGTTGCAGATTGCCTCGGAAAGAGCCGTGTCCTTGGAATGTGCAGCAAATCCTCTTTCTTTGCAAACCGCGGTTAGTGTGCAGTGCAGGTACGCTCTCCCCTTGCCAAATGGAGTGGGAAAGCTTTTCGCTAAGCTAGAGGTGTCTAGAGAAGCAGAAGCGCGGCTGCGGAGCTATCCGGAGGAAAGTGCCGCTTCCCGGCGTCTTTCGGCTTGAAGCGGCGCTCCGGAGCGCTCCGCTGCCGCTCTACTGAGCTGTGCGCGAATTAGCCGCTTCTTCGCCTCCGAGAAGCAGAGATCGCGGTTGCTTGGAAGAGGCGAAGAACGAAGCCGCAAAGAAGCGGGCTTGTGTGCCAAGCCTTCCGACTGCTGGAGGACGGTGACTGCCGCTCTCCTGCCTGTTGAATTCACTCTCGGCAAGCGAATGGAAAGCGTTCCAGGACAACTTGCCTGGGTTTTGACTTGGTCCTGATGCCTCCCACCTTGGCAAGTCTTGCTCGTCGCCAGAGGCTCCGAGATGCACAGAAGACGGTGGCAGCTGCTGAAAAGAAGGGCAGCGGTGAGTTTGTCGACAAGCAAGAAGATAGGCAGCTGCCTGTGCTTGGGAAGGAGCAGCTGCCTGGTTTTGGCAATTGCCTTCACAGCGCCCAGAAGCCCGGTGCTCTGCTGCTTTGTTTTTCGCAGTCAGTCAATTGCACACTAGTGAAGCTGAGCCAGGCTCTTCAGCTTTGCTGCTTTTGAGCATCTGTGCTCCACTTATGCTCTGTGACATCTCTGGAGGTTGTTTGCCTCGGCCAGGCTGGAAAGTGCCCGCTAGTACCTAGAGCTGGGCAGGAGAGGGCAGAGAGCACTTCCATCTGACAGCAGGTTGCAGATTGCCTCGGAAAGAGCCGTGTCCTTGGAATGTGCAGCAAATCCTCTTTCTTTGCAAACCGCGGTTAGTGTGCAGTGCAGGTACGCTCTCCCCTTGCCAAATGGAGTGGGAAAGCTTTTCGCTAAGCTAGAGATGACTAGAGAAGCAGAAGCGCGGCTGCGGAGCTATCCGGAGGAAAGTGCCGCTTCCCGGCGTCTTTCGGCTTGAAGCGGCGCTCCGGAGCGCTCCGCTGCCGCTCTACTGAGCTGTGCGCGAATTAGCCGCTTCTTCGCCTCCGAGAGGCAGAGATCGCGGTTGCTTGGAAGAGGCGAAGAACGAAGCCGCAAAGAAGCGGGCTTGTGTGCCAAGCCTTCCGACTGCTGGAGGACGGTGGCTGCCGCTCTCCTGCCTGTTGAATTCACTCTCGGCAAGCGAATGGAAAGCGTTCCAGGACAACTTGCCTGGGTTTTGACTTGGTCCTGATGCCTCCCACCTTGGCAAGTCTTGCTCGTCGCCAGAGGCTCCGAGATGCACAGAAGACGGTGGCAGCTGCTGAAAAGAAGGGCAGCGGTGAGTTTGTCGACAAGCAAGAAGATAGGCAGCTGCCTGTGCTTGGGAAGGAGCAGCTGCCTGGTTTTGGCAATTGCCTTCACAGCGCCCAGAAGCCCGGTGCTCTGCTGCTTTGTTTTTCGCAGTCAGTCAATTGCACACTAGTGAAGCTGAGCCAGGCTCTTCAGCTTTGCTGCTTTTGAGCATCTGTGCTCCACTTATGCTCTGTGACATCTCTGGAGGTTGTTTGCCTCGGCCAGGCTGGAAAGTGCCCGCTAGTACCTAGAGCTGGGCAGGAGAGGGCAGAGAGCACTTCCATCTGACAGCGGGTTGCAGATTGCCTCGGAAAGAGCCGTGTCCTTGGAATGTGCAGCAAATCCTCTTTCTTTGCAAACCGCGGTTAGTGTGCAGTGCAGGTACGCTCTCCCCTTGCCAACTGGAGTGGGAAAGCTTTTCGCTAAGCTAGAGATGACTAGAGAAGCAGAAGCGCGGCTCCGGAGCTATCCGGAGGAAAGTGCCGCTTCCCGGCGTCTTTCGGCTTGAAGCGGCGCTCCGGAGCGCTCCGCTGCCGCTCTACTGAGCTGTGCGCGAATTAGCCGCTTCTTCGCCTCCGAGAAGCAGAGATCGCGGTTGCTTGGAAGAGGCGAAGAACGAAGCCGCAAAGAAGCGGGCTTGTGTGCCAAGCCTTCCGACTGCTGGAGGACGGTGGCTGCCGCTCTCCTGCCTGTTGAATTCACTCTCGGCAAGCGAATGGAAAGCGTTCCAGGACAACTTGCCTGCGTTTTGACTTGGTCCTGATGCGTCCCACCTTGGCAAGTCTTGCTCGTCGCCAGAGGCTCCGAGATGCACAGAAGACGGTGGCAGCTGCTGAAAAGAAGGGCAGCGGTGAGTTTGTCGACAAGCAAGAACATAGGCAGCTGCCTGTGCTTGGGAAGGAGCAGCTGCCTGGTTTTGGCAATTGCCTTCACAGCGCCCAGAAGCCCGGTGCTCTGCTGCTTTGTTTTTCGCAGTCAGTCAATTGCACACTAGTGAAGCTGAGCCAGGCTCTTCAGCTTTGCTGCTTTTGAGCATCTGTGCTCCACTTATGCTCTGTGACATCTCTGGAGGTTGTTTGCCTCGGCCAGGCTGGAAAGTGCCCGCTAGTACCTAGAGCTGGGCAGGAGAGGGCAGAGAGCACTTCCATCTGACAGCAGGTTGCAGATTGCCTCGGAAAGAGCCGTGTCCTTGGAATGTGCAGCAAATCCTCTTTCTTTGCAAACCGCGGTTAGTGTGCAGTGCAGGTACGCTCTCCCCTTGCCAACTGGAGTGGGAAAGCTTTTCGCTAAGCTAGAGATGACTAGAGAAGCAGAAGCGCGGCTGCGGAGCTATCCGGAGGAAAGTGCCGCTTCCCGGCGTCTTTCGGCTTGAAGCGGCGCTCCGGAGCGCTCCGCTGCCGCTCTACTGAGCTGTGCACGAATTAGCCGCTTCTTCGCCTCCGAGAGGCAGAGATCGCGGTTGCTTGGAAGAGGCGAAGAACGAAGCCGCAAAGAAGCGGGCTTGTGTGCCAAGCCTTCCGACTGCTGGAGGACGGTGGCTGCCGCTCTCCTGCCTGTTGAATTCACTCTCGGCAAGCGAATGGAAAGCGTTCCAGGACAACTTGCCTGGGTTTTGACTTGGTCCTGATGCGTCCCACCTTGGCAAGTCTTGCTCGTCGCCAGAGGCTGCGAGATGCACAGAAGACGGTGGCAGCTGCTGAAAAGAAGGGCAGCGGTGAGTTTGTCGACAAGCAAGAAGATAGGCAGCTGCCTGTGCTTGGGAAGGAGCAGCTGCCTGGTTTTGGCAATTGCCTTCACAGCGCCCAGAAGCCCGGTGCTCTGCTGCTTTGTTTTTCGCAGTCAGTCAATTGCACACTAGTGAAGCTGAGCCAGGCTCTTCAGCTTTGCTGCTTTTGAGCATCTGTGCTCCACTTATGCTCTGTGACATCTCTGGAGGTTGTTTGCCTCGGCCAGGCTGGAAAGTGCCCGCTAGTACCTAGAGCTGGGCAGGAGAGGGCAGAGAGCACTTCCATCTGACAGCAGGTTGCAGATTGCCTCGGAAAGAGCCGTGTCCTTGGAATGTGCAGCAAATCCTCTTTCTTTGCAAACCGCGGTTAGTGTGCAGTGCAGGTACGCTCTCCCCTTGCCAAATGGAGTGGGAAAGCTTTTCGCTAAGCTAGAGGTGTCTAGAGAAGCAGAAGCGCGGCTGCGGAGCTATCCGGAGCAAAGTGCCGCTTCCCGGCGTCTTTCGGCTTGAAGCGGCGCTCCGGAGCGCTCCGCTGCCGCTCTACTGAGCTGTGCGCGAATTAGCCGCTTCTTCGCCTCCGAGAAGCAGAGATCGCGGTTGCTTGGAAGAGGCGAAGAACGAAGCCGCAAAGAAGCGGGCTTGTGTGCCAAGCCTTCCGACTGCTGGAGGACGGTGACTGCCGCTCTCCTGCCTGTTGAATTCACTCTCGGCAAGCGAATGGAAAGCGTTCCAGGACAACTTGCCTGGGTTTTGACTTGGTCCTGATGCGTCCCACCTTGGCAAGTCTTGCTCGTCGCCAGAGGCTCCGAGATGCACAGAAGACGGTGGCAGCTGCTGAAAAGAAGGGCAGCGGTGAGTTTGTCGACAAGCAAGAAGATAGGCAGCTGCCTGTGCTTGGGAAGGAGCAGCTGCCTGGTTTTGGCAATTGCCTTCACAGCGCCCAGAAGCCCGGTGCTCTGCTGCTTTGTTTTTCGCAGTCAGTCAATTGCACACTAGTGAAGCTGAGCCAGGCTCTTCAGCTTTGCTGCTTTTGAGCATCTGTGCTCCACTTATGCTCTGTGACATCTCTGGAGGTTGTTTGCCTCGGCCAGGCTGGAAAGTGCCCGCTAGTACCTAGAGCTGGGCAGGAGAGGGCAGAGAGCACTTCCATCTGACAGCAGGTTGCAGATTGCCTCGGAAAGAGCCGTGTCCTTGGAATGTGCAGCAAATCCTCTTTCTTTGCAAACCGCGGTTAGTGTGCAGTGCAGGTACACTCTCCCCTTGCCAAATGGAGTGGGAAAGATATTCGCTAAGCTAGAGATGACTAGAGAAGCAGAAGCGCGGCTGCGGAGCTATCCGGAGGAAAGTGCCGCTTCCCGGCGTCTTTCGGCTTGAAGCGGCGCTCCGGAGCGCTCCGCTGCCGCTCTACTGAGCTGTGCGCGAATTAGCCGCTTCTTCGCCTCCGAGAAGCAGAGATCGCGGTTGCTTGGAAGAGGCGAAGAACGAAGCCGCAAAGAAGCGGGCTTGTGTGCCAAGCCTTCCGACTGCTGGAGGACGGTGGCTGCCGCTCTCCTGCCTGTTGAATTCACTCTCGGCAAGCGAATGGAAAGCGTTCCAGGACAACTTGCCTGGGTTTTGACTTGGTCCTGATGCCTCCCACCTTGGCAAGTCTTGCTCGTCGCCAGAGGCTCCGAGATGCACAGAAGACGGTGGCAGCTGCTGAAAAGAAGGGCAGCGGTGAGTTTGTCGACAAGCAAGAACATAGGCAGCTGCCTGTGCTTGGGAAGGAGCAGCTGCCTGGTTTTGGCAATTGCCTTCACAGCGCCCAGAAGCCCGGTGCTCTGCTGCTTTGTTTTTCGCAGTCAGTCAATTGCACACTAGTGAAGCTGAGCCAGGCTCTTCAGCTTTGCTGCTTTTGAGCATCTGTGCTCCACTTATGCTCTGTGACATCTCTGGAGGTTGTTTGCCTCGGCCAGGCTGGAAAGTGCCCGCTAGTACCTAGAGCTGGGCAGGAGAGGGCAGAGAGCACTTCCATCTGACAGCAGGTTGCAGATTGCCTCGGAAAGAGCCGTGTCCTTGGAATGTGCAGCAAATCCTCTTTCTTTGCAAACCGCGGTTAGTGTGCAGTGCAGGTACGCTCTCCCCTTGCCAACTGGAGTGGGAAAGCTTTTCGCTAAGCTAGAGATGACTAGAGAAGCAGAAGCGCGGCTCCGGAGCTATCCGGAGGAAAGTGCCGCTTCCCGGCGTCTTTCGGCTTGAAGCGGCGCTCCGGAGCGCTCCGCTGCCGCTCTACTGAGCTGTGCGCGAATTAGCCGCTTCTTCGCCTCCGAGAGGCAGAGATCGCGGTTGCTTGGAAGAGGCGAAGAACGAAGCCGCAAAGAAGCGGGCTTGTGTGCCAAGCCTTCCGACTGCTGGAGGACGGTGGCTGCCGCTCTCCTGCCTCTTGAATTCACTCTCGGCAAGCGAATGGAAAGCGTTCCAGGACAACTTGCCTGGGTTTTGACTTGGTCCTGATGCCTCCCACCTTGGCAAGTCTTGCTCGTCGCCAGAGGCTGCGAGATGCACAGAAGACGGTGGCAGCTGCTGAAAAGAAGGGCAGCGGTGAGTTTGTCGACAAGCAAGAAGATAGGCAGCTGCCTGTGCTTGGGAAGGAGCAGCTGCCTGGTTTTGGCAATTGCCTTCACAGCGCCCAGAAGCCCGGTGCTCTGCTGCTTTGTTTTTCGCAGTCAGTCAATTGCACACTAGTGAAGCTGAGCCAGGCTCTTCAGCTTTGCTGCTTTTGAGCATCTGTGCTCCACTTATGCTCTGTGACATCTCTGGAGGTTGTTTGCCTCGGCCAGGCTGGAAAGTGCCCGCTAGTACCTAGAGCTGGGCAGGAGAGGGCAGAGAGCACTTCCATCTGACAGCAGGTTGCAGATTGCCTCGGAAAGAGCCGTGTCCTTGGAATGTGCAGCAAATCCTCTTTCTTTGCAAACCGCGGTTAGTGTGCAGTGCAGGTACGCTCTCCCCTTGCCAACTGGAGTGGGAAAGCTTTTCGCTAAGCTAGAGATGACTAGAGAAGCAGAAGCACGGCTCCGGAGCTATCCGGAGGAAAGTGCCGCTTCCCGGCGTCTTTCGGCTTGAAGCGGCGCTCCGGAGCGCTGCGCTGCCGCTCTACTGAGCTGTGCGCGAATTAGCCGCTTCTTCGCCTCCGAGAGGCAGAGATCGCAGTTGCTTGGAAGAGGCGAAGAACGAAGCCGCAAAGAAGCGGGCTTGTGTGCGAAGCCTTCCGACTGCTGGAGGACGGTGGCTGCCGCTCTCCTGCCTGTTGAATTCACTCTCGGCAAGCGAATGGAAAGCGTTCCAGGACAACTTGCCTGGGTTTTGACTTGGTCCTGATGCCTCCCACCTTGGCAAGTCTTGCTCGTCGCCAGAGGCTGCGAGATGCACAGAAGACGGTGGCAGCTGCTGAAAAGAAGGGCAGCGGTGAGTTTGTCGACAAGCAAGAACATAGGCAGCTGCCTGTGCTTGGGAAGGAGCAGCTGCCTGGTTTTGGCAATTGCCTTCACAGCGCCCAGAAGCCCGGTGCTCTGCTGCTTTGTTTTTCGCAGTCAGTCAATTGCACACTAGTGAAGCTGAGCCAGGCTCTTCAGCTTTGCTGCTTTTGAGCATCTGTGCTCCACTTATGCTCTGTGACATCTCTGGAGGTTGTTTGCCTCGGCCAGGCTGGAAAGTGCCCGCTAGTACCTAGAGCTGGGCAGGAGAGGGCAGAGAGCACTTCCATCTGACAGCAGGTTGCAGATTGCCTCGGAAAGAGCCGTGTCCTTGGAATGTGCAGCAAATCCTCTTTCTTTGCAAACCGCGGTTAGTGTGCAGTGCAGGTACGCTCTCCCCTTGCCAACTGGAGTGGGAAAGCTTTTCGCTAAGCTAGAGGTGTCTAGAGAAGCAGAAGCGCGGCTCCGGAGCTATCCGGAGGAAAGTGCCGCTTCCCGGCGTCTTTCGGCTTGAAGCGGCGCTCCGGAGCGCTCCGCTGCCGCTCTACTGAGCTGTGCGCGAATTAGCCGCTTCTTCGCCTCCGAGAAGCAGAGATCGCGGTTGCTTGGAAGAGGCGAAGAACGAAGCCGCAAAGAAGCGGGCTTGTGTGCCAAGCCTTCCGACTGCTGGAGGACGGTGACTGCCGCTCTCCTGCCTGTTGAATTCACTCTCGGCAAGCGAATGGAAAGCGTTCCAGGACAACTTGCCTGGGTTTTGACTTGGTCCTGATGCCTCCCACCTTGGCAAGTCTTGCTCGTCGCCAGAGGCTCCGAGATGCACAGAAGACGGTGGCAGCTGCTGAAAAGAAGGGCAGCGGTGAGTTTGTCGACAAGCAAGAAGATAGGCAGCTGCCTGTGCTTGGGAAGGAGCAGCTGCCTGGTTTTGGCAATTGCCTTCACAGCGCCCAGAAGCCCGGTGCTCTGCTGCTTTGTTTTTCGCAGTCAGTCAATTGCACACTAGTGAAGCTGAGCCAGGCTCTTCAGCTTTGCTGCTTTTGAGCATCTGTGCTCCACTTATGCTCTGTGACATCTCTGGAGGTTGTTTGCCTCGGCCAGGCTGGAAAGTGCCCGCTAGTACCTAGAGCTGGGCAGGAGAGGGCAGAGAGCACTTCCATCTGACAGCAGGTTGCAGATTGCCTCGGAAAGAGCCGTGTCCTTGGAATGTGCAGCAAATCCTCTTTCTTTGCAAACCGCGGTTAGTGTGCAGTGCAGGTACGCTCTCCCCTTGCCAAATGGAGTGGGAAAGCTTTTCGCTAAGCTAGAGATGACTAGAGAAGCAGAAGCGCGGCTCCGGAGCTATCCGGAGGAAAGTGCCGCTTCCCGGCGTCTTTCGGCTTGAAGCGGCGCTCCGGAGCGCTCCGCTGCCGCTCTACTGAGCTGTGCGCGAATTAGCCGCTTCTTCGCCTCCGAGAAGCAGAGATGGCGGTTGCTTGGAAGAGGCGAAGAACGAAGCCGCAAAGAAGCGGGCTTGTGTGCCAAGCCTTCCGACTGCTGGAGGACGGTGGCTGCCGCTCTCCTGCCTGTTGAATTCACTCTCGGCAAGCGAATGGAAAGCGTTCCAGGACAACTTGCCTGGGTTTTGACTTGGTCCTGATGCGTCCCACCTTGGCAAGTCTTGCTCGTCGCCAGAGGCTCCGAGATGCACAGAAGACGGTGGCAGCTGCTGAAAAGAAGGGCAGCGGTGAGTTTGTCGACAAGCAAGAAGATAGGCAGCTGCCTGTGCTTGGGAAGGAGCAGCTGCCTGGTTTTGGCAATTGCCTTCACAGCGCCCAGAAGCCCGGTGCTCTGCTGCTTTGTTTTTCGCAGTCAGTCAATTGCACACTAGTGAAGCTGAGCCAGGCTCTTCAGCTTTGCTGCTTTTGAGCATCTGTGCTCCACTTATGCTCTGTGACATCTCTGGAGGTTGTTTGCCTCGGCCAGGCTGGAAAGTGCCCGCTAGTACCTAGAGCTGGGCAGGAGAGGGCAGAGAGCACTTCCATCTGACAGCGGGTTGCAGATTGCCTCGGAAAGAGCCGTGTCCTTGGAATGTGCAGCAAATCCTCTTTCTTTGCAAACCGCGGTTAGTGTGCAGTGCAGGTACGCTCTCCCCTTGCCAAATGGAGTGGGAAAGCTTTTCGCTAAGCTAGAGATGACTAGAGAAGCAGAAGCGCGGCTGCGGAGCTATCCGGAGGAAAGTGCCGCTTCCCGGCGTCTTTCGGCTTGAAGCGGCGCTCCGGAGCGCTCCGCTGCCGCTCTACTGAGCTGTGCGCGAATTAGCCGCTTCTTCGCCTCCGAGAAGCAGAGATCGCGGTTGCTTGGAAGAGGCGAAGAACGAAGCCGCAAAGAAGCGGGCTTGTGTGCGAAGCCTTCCGACTGCTGGAGGACGGTGGCTGCCGCTCTCCTGCCTGTTGAATTCACTCTCGGCAAGCGAATGGAAAGCGTTCCAGGACAACTTGCCTGGGTTTTGACTTGGTCCTGATGCCTCCCACCTTGGCAAGTCTTGCTCGTCGCCAGAGGCTCCGAGATGCACAGAAGACGGTGGCAGCTGCTGAAAAGAAGGGCAGCGGTGAGTTTGTCGACAAGCAAGAACATAGGCAGCTGCCTGTGCTTGGGAAGGAGCAGCTGCCTGGTTTTGGCAATTGCCTTCACAGCGCCCAGAAGCCCGGTGCTCTGCTGCTTTGTTTTTCGCAGTCAGTCAATTGCACACTAGTGAAGCTGAGCCAGGCTCTTCAGCTTTGCTGCTTTTGAGCATCTGTGCTCCACTTATGCTCTGTGACATCTCTGGAGGTTGTTTGCCTCGGCCAGGCTGGAAAGTGCCCGCTAGTACCTAGAGCTGGGCAGGAGAGGGCAGAGAGCACTTCCATCTGACAGCAGGTTGCAGATTGCCTCGGAAAGAGCCGTGTCCTTGGAATGTGCAGCAAATCCTCTTTCTTTGCAAACCGCGGTTAGTGTGCAGTGCAGGTACGCTCTCCCTTGCCAAATGGAGTGGGAAAGCTTTTCGCTAAGCTAGAGATGACTAGAGAAGCAGAAGCGCGGCTCCGGAGCTATCCGGAGGAAAGTGCCGCTTCCCGGCGTCTTTCGGCTTGAAGCGGCGCTCCGGAGCGCTCCGCTGCCGCTCTACTGAGCTGTGCGCGAATTAGCCGCTTCTTCGCCTCCGAGAAGCAGAGATGGCGGTTGCTTGGAAGAGGCGAAGAACGAAGCCGCAAAGAAGCGGGCTTGTGTGCCAAGCCTTCCGACTGCTGGAGGACGGTGGCTGCCGCTCTCCTGCCTGTTGAATTCACTCTCGGCAAGCGAATGGAAAGCGTTCCAGGACAACTTGCCTGGGTTTTGACTTGGTCCTGATGCGTCCCACCTTGGCAAGTCTTGCTCGTCGCCAGAGGCTCCGAGATGCACAGAAGACGGTGGCAGCTGCTGAAAAGAAGGGCAGCGGTGAGTTTGTCGACAAGCAAGAACATAGGCAGCTGCCTGTGCTTGGGAAGGAGCAGCTGCCTGGTTTTGGCAATTGCCTTCACAGCGCCCAGAAGCCCGGTGCTCTGCTGCTTTGTTTTTCGCAGTCAGTCAATTGCACACTAGTGAAGCTGAGCCAGGCTCTTCAGCTTTGCTGCTTTTGAGCATCTGTGCTCCACTTATGCTCTGTGACATCTCTGGAGGTTGTTTGCCTCGGCCAGGCTGGAAAGTGCCCGCTAGTACCTAGAGCTGGGCAGGAGAGGGCAGAGAGCACTTCCATCTGACAGCAGGTTGCAGATTGCCTCGGAAAGAGCCGTGTCCTTGGAATGTGCAGCAAATCCTCTTTCTTTGCAAACCGCGGTTAGTGTGCAGTGCAGGTACGCTCTCCCCTTGCCAACTGGAGTGGGAAAGCTTTTCGCTAAGCTAGAGGTGTCTAGAGAAGCAGAAGCGCGGCTCCGGAGCTATCCGGAGGAAAGTGCCGCTTCCCGGCGTCTTTCGGCTTGAAGCGGCGCTCCGGAGCGCTCCGCTGCCGCTCTACTGAGCTGTGCGCGAATTAGCCGCTTCTTCGCCTCCGAGAGGCAGAGATCGCGGTTGCTTGGAAGAGGCGAAGAACGAAGCCGCAAAGAAGCGGGCTTGTGTGCCAAGCCTTCCGACTGCTGGAGGACGGTGGCTGCCGCTCTCCTGCCTGTTGAATTCACTCTCGGCAAGCGAATGGAAAGCGTTCCAGGACAACTTGCCTGGGTTTTGACTTGGTCCTGATGCCTCCCACCTTGGCAAGTCTTGCTCGTCGCCAGAGGCTCCGAGATGCACAGAAGACGGTGGCAGCTGCTGAAAAGAAGGGCAGCGGTGAGTTTGTCGACAAGCAAGAACATAGGCAGCTGCCTGTGCTTGGGAAGGAGCAGCTGCCTGCTTTTGGCAATTGCCTTCACAGCGCCCAGAAGCCCGGTGCTCTGCTGCTTTGTTTTTCGCAGTCAGTCAATTGCACACTAGTGAAGCTGAGCCAGGCTCTTCAGCTTTGCTGCTTTTGAGCATCTGTGCTCCACTTATGCTCTGTGACATCTCTGGAGGTTGTTTGCCTCGGCCAGGCTGGAAAGTGCCCGCTAGTACCTAGAGCTGGGCAGGAGAGGGCAGAGAGCACTTCCATCTGACAGCGGGTTGCAGATTGCCTCGGAAAGAGCCGTGTCCTTGGAATGTGCAGCAAATCCTCTTTCTTTGCAAACCGCGGTTAGTGTGCAGTGCAGGTACGCTCTCCCCTTGCCAAATGGAGTGGGAAAGCTTTTCGCTAAGCTAGAGATGACTAGAGAAGCAGAAGCGCGGCTGCGGAGCTATCCGGAGGAAAGTGCCGCTTCCCGGCGTCTTTCGGCTTGAAGCGGCGCTCCGGAGCGCTCCGCTGCCGCTCTACTGAGCTGTGCGCGAATTAGCCGCTTCTTCGCCTCCGAGAAGCAGAGATCGCGGTTGCTTGGAAGAGGCGAAGAACGAAGCCGCAAAGAAGCAGGCTTGTGTGCCAAGCCTTC
>NW_027099635.1:0-26089 GCF_031753505.1 Anomalospiza imberbis | reverse complement strand
TACCTGTCAATTCAATCATCTTCCAGCATGTCACAATGGCCACCTTGCTCTTAAAAAACTCCAATGTGTCACAGTGGCCCCTTGGTTCCTTGTGGTTTTGTTACGCCACAATGGAATCCTTGCTTTCTTCGTGTCACAATGGTTCCTTGGCTCCATGTGTCCTTCTGTGTTGGTTCAATCACCTTCCTTCATGTCACAAGGGTCTCCTTGGACTGAGAAATCTCCATTGTGTCTCAGTGCTCCTTGGTTCCATGTGGTTCTGTTATGTCTCAATGGATTCCTTGCTTTCTTTGTGTCACAATGGCTCCTTATCTGCACCTGTCCTTTCCCATTGGTTCAATCATCTTCCATCATGTCACAATGGGTTCCTTGGTTTAGCACCGCAGCCCCTTGGTTCCATGCAGTTCTGTTGTTCCACATTGGAATCCTTGGTTTCTTCAAGTCAACACGGCTCCTTGTCTCCATAAGGCCTTACTTGTGCGTTCAATCATCTTCCATCATGTCACAATTGTCTCCTTGTCTTGAAAAAGCTCCACTGTGTCACCGTGGCTCCTTGGCTCCATGTGTCATTACCTGCTGGTTCAATCATCGTCCTTTATCTCGCAATTATCTCCTTGGTTGAAAAAGCTCCACCGTGTCACAATGACCCCTTGGTTCCATGTGGTTCCCTTACGCCACAATGGAATCCTTGCTTCCTGCGTGTCACAATGGATCCATGGCTCCATGTGTCCTTACCTCTGGGTTCAATCACCTTCCATCATCTCACAATAATCTCCTTGGTTTGAAAAAGCTCCACTGTGTCACAATTGCTCCTTGGCCCCATCTGTTGGTTCAATCATCTTCCATCATGTCACAATGGTTGCCTAGGTCTGAAAAAGATCCACTGTGTCATTGTGGCCCCTAGGTTCCATGTGGTTCTGTTACGCCACAATGGAACCCTTGCTATCTTCATGTCACAATGGCTCCTTGCTCCATGTGTCCTTACCTGTTGGTTCAATCATCCTCCATCATGTCACAGTGGTCTCCTTGGTCTGAAAAAGATCCACTGTGTCAAAGTGGCCCCTTGGTTCCTTGCGGTTGTCTCATGTCACAAGGGAATACCTGTTTCCTTTGTGTCACAATGGCTCCTTGGCTCCATGTGGCCTTTCCCAGGGGGTCAATTATCTGCCATCATCTCACAATGGTCTCCTTGGTCTGAAAAAGCTCCCACGTGTCTCAGTGGCCCATTGGTTCCATGTTGTTGTGTCGTGTCACAATGGAATACTTGCTTCTTTTCTATCGCAATGGCTCCTTGTCTCCATGAGGCCTTACCTCTGAGTTCAGTCATCTTCCATCATGTCAAAACGGTCTCCTTGGTTTGAAAAAGCTTCACTCAGTCACAGTGGCACCTTGGTCGCATGTGGCCTTTCCCAGTGGGTCAATCATCTTCCATCATGTCACAATTATCTCCTTGTTTTGAAAAAGCTCCTCTGTGTCACAGTGGCTCCTTGGCCCCATGTGTCCTTACCTGTCAATTCAATCATCTTCCAGCATGTCACAATGGCCACCTTGCTCTTAAAAAACTCCAATGTGTCACAGTGGCCCCTTGGTTCCTTGTGGTTTTGTTACGCCACAATGGAATCCTTGCTTTCTTCGTGTCACAATGGTTCCTTGGCTCCATGTGTCCTTCTGTGTTGGTTCAATCACCTTCCTTCATGTCACAAGGGTCTCCTTGGACTGAGAAATCTCCATTGTGTCTCAGTGCTCCTTGGTTCCATGTGGTTCTGTTATGTCTCAATGGATTCCTTGCTTTCTTTGTGTCACAATGGCTCCTTATCTGCACCTGTCCTTTCCCATTGGTTCAATCATCTTCCATCATGTCACAATGGCTTCCTTGGTTTAGCACCGCAGCCCCTTGGTTCCATGCAGTTCTGTTGTTCCACATTGGAATCCTTGGTTTCTTGGAGTCAACACGGCTCCTTGTCTCCATAAGGCCTTACTTGTGCGTTCAATCATCTTCCATCATGTCACAATTGTCTCCTTGTCTTGAAAAAGCTCCACTGTGTCACCGTGGCTCCTTGGCTCCATGTGTCATTACCTGCTGGTTCAATCATCGTCCTTTATCTCGCAATTATCTCCTTGGTTTGAAAAAGCTCCACCGTGTCACAATGACCCCTTGGTTCCATGTGGTTCCCTTACGCCACAATGGAATCCTTGCTTCCTGCGTGTCACAATGGATCCATGGCTCCATGTGTCCTTACCTCTGGGTTCAATCACCTTCCATCATCTCACAATAATCTCCTTGGTTTGAAAAAGCTCCACTGTGTCACAATTGCTCCTTGGCCCCATCTGTTGGTTCAATCATCTTCCATCATGTCACAATGGTTGCCTAGGTCTGAAAAAGATCCACTGTGTCATTGTGGCCCCTAGGTTCCATGTGGTTCTGTTACGCCACAATGGAACCCTTGCTATCTTCATGTCACAATGGCTCCTTGGCTCCATGTGTCCTTACCTGTTGGTTCAATCATCCTCCATCATGTCACAGTGGTCTCCTTGGTCTGAAAAAGATCCACTGTGTCAAAGTGGCCCCTTGGTTCCTTGCGGTTGTCTCATGTCACAAGGGAATACCTGTTTCCTTTGTGTCACAATGGCTCCTTGGCTCCATGTGGCCTTTCCCAGGGGGTCAATTATCTGCCATCATCTCACAATGGTCTCCTTGGTCTGAAAAAGCTCCCACGTGTCTCAGTGGCCCATTGGTTCCATGTTGTTGTTTTGTCGTGTCACAATGGAATACTTGCTTCTTTTCTATCGCAATGGCTCCTTGTCTCCATGTGGCCTTACCTCTGAGTTCAATCATCTTCCATCATGTCAAAACGGTCTCCTTGGTTTGAAAAAGCTTCACTCAGTCACAGTGGCACCTTGGTCGCATGTGGCCTTTCCCAGTGGGTCAATCATCTTCCATCATGTCACAATTATCTCCTTGTTTTGAAAAAGCTCCTCTGTGTCACAGTGGCTCCTTGGCCCCATGTGTCCTTACCTGTCAATTCAATCATCTTCCAGCATGTCACAATGGCCACCTTGCTCTTAAAAAACTCCAATGTGTCACAGTGGCCCCTTGGTTCCTTGTGGTTTTGTTACGCCACAATGGAATCCTTGCTTTCTTCGTGTCACAATGGTTCCTTGGCTCCATGTGTCCTTCTGTGTTGGTTCAATCACCTTCCTTCATGTCACAAGGGTCTCCTTGGACTGAGAAATCTCCATTGTGTCTCAGTGCTCCTTGGTTCCATGTGGTTCTGTTATGTCTCAATGGATTCCTTGCTTTCTTTGTGTCACAATGGCTCCTTATCTGCACCTGTCCTTTCCCATTGGTTCAATCATCTTCCATCATGTCACAATGGGTTCCTTGGTTTAGCACCGCAGCCCCTTGGTTCCATGCAGTTCTGTTGTTCCACATTGGAATCCTTGATTTCTTCGAGTCAACACGGCTCCTTGTCTCCATAAGGCCTTACTTGTGTGTTCAATCATCTTCCATCATGTCACAATTGTCTCCTTGTCTTGAAAAAGCTCCACTGTGTCACAGTGGCTCCTTGGCTCCATGTGTCATTACCTGTTGGTTCAATCATCGTCCTTTATCTCGCAATTATCTCCTTGGTTTGAAAAAGCTCCACCGTGTCACAATGACCCCTTGGTTCCATGTGGTTCCCTTACGCCACAATGGAATCCTTGCTTCCTGCGTGTCACAATGGATCCATGGCTCCATGTGTCCTTACCTCTGGGTTCAATCACCTTCCATCATCTCACAATAATCTCCTTGGTTTGAAAAAGCTCCACTGTGTCACAAGTGTGCTCTGTGGTTCCATCTGTTGGTTCAATCATCTTCCATCATGTCACAATGGTTGCCTAGGTCTGAAAAAGATCCACTGTGTCATTGTGGCCCCTAGGTTCCATGTGGTTCTGTTACGCCACAATGGAACCCTTGCTATCTTCATGTCACAATGGCTCCTTGGCTCCATGTGTCCTTACCTGTTGGTTCAATCATCCTCCATCATGTCACAGTGGTCTCCTTGGTCTGAAAAAGATCCACTGTGTCAAAGTGGCCCCTTGGTTCCTTGCGGTTGTCTCGTGTCACAAGGGAATACCTGTTTCCTTTGTGTCACAATGGCTCCTTGGCTCCATGTGGCCTTACCTGTCAATTCAATCATCTTGCATCGTGTCGCAATGGCCGCCTTGCTTTTAAAAATCTGTACTCTGTCACAGTGGCCCCTTGGTTCCATGTGGTTCTGTCGTGTCGCCATGGAATCCTTGCTTCCTGCATGTCACAATGGATCCTTGGCTCCATCTGTTGGTTCAATCATCTTTGATCATATCACAGTAGTCGCCTAGGTCTGAAAAAGATCCACTGTGTCACAGTGGCTCCATGGCTCCATCTGTTGGTTCCATCATCTCCGGCAATTTCACAATGGTCGCCTAGGTCTGAAAAAGATCTACTGTGTCATTGTGGCCCCTAGGTTCCATGTGGTTCTCTTACGCCACAATGGAATCCTTGCTATCTTCGTGTCAAAATGGATCCTTGGCTCCATGTGTCCTTACCTGTTGGTTCAATCATCTTCCATCATGTCACAATGGTCTCCTTGGTCTGAAAAACCTTCACTCAGTCACAGTGGCACCTTGGTTCCACGCGATTGTCTCGTGTCACAAGGGAATACTTGTTTCCTTTGTGTCACAATGGCTCCTTGGCTCCATGTGGCCTTACCTCTGAGCTCAATCATCTTGCATCGTGTCACAATGGCCGCCTTGCTCTTAAAAAACTCCACTGTGTCACAGTGGCCCCTTGGTTCCATGTGGTTCTGTTGTGTCGCCATGGAATCCTTGCTTCCTGCGTGTCACAATGGATCCTTGGCTCCATCTGTTGGTTCAATCATCTTTGATCATATCACAGTCGTCGCCTAGGTCTGAAAAAGATCCACTGTGTCACAGTGGCTCCATGGCTCCATCTGTTGGTTCAATCATCTCCGGCAATTTCACAATGGTCGCCTAGGTCTGAAAAAGATCTACTGTGTCATTGTGGCCCCTAGGTTCCATGTGGTTCTGTTACGCCACAAAGGAATCCTTGCTATCTTCATGTCAAAATGGATCCTTGGCTCCATGTGTCCTTACCTGTTGGTTCAATCATCTTCCATCATGTCACAATGGTCTCCTTGGTCTGAAAAACCTTCACTCAGTCAGAGTGGCGCCTTGGTTCCATGTGGCCTTTCCCAGGGGGTCAATTATCTGCCATCATCTCACAATGGTCTCCTTGGTCTGAAAAAGCTCCCACGTGTCTCAGTGGCCCAGTGGTTCCATGTTGTTGTGTCGTGTCACAATGGAATACTTGCTTCTTTTCTATCGCAATGGCTCCTTGTCTCCATGTGGCCTTACCTCTGAGTTCAGTCATCTTCCATCATGTCAAAACGGTCTCCTTGGTTTGAAAAAGCTTCACTCAGTCACAGTGGCACCTTGGTCGCATGTGTCCTTACCTGTCAATTCAATCATCTTCCAGCATGTCACAATGGCCACCTTGCTCTTAAAAAACTCCAATGTGTCACAGTGGCCCCTTGGTTCCTTGTGGTTTTGTTACGCCACAATGGAATCCTTGCTTTCTTCGTGTCACAATGGTTCCTTGGCTCCATGTGTCCTTCTGTGTTGGTTCAATCACCTTCCTTCATGTCACAAGGGTCTCCTTGGACTGAGAAATCTCCATTGTGTCTCAGTGCTCCTTGGTTCCATGTGGTTCTGTTATGTCTCAATGGATTCCTTGCTTTCTTTGTGTCACAATGGCTCCTTATCTGCACCTGTCCTTTCCCATTGGTTCAATCATCTTCCATCATGTCACAATGGGTTCCTTGGTTTAGCACCGCAGCCCCTTGGTTCCATGCAGTTCTGTTGTTCCACATTGGAATCCTTGGTTTCTTGGAGTCAACACGGCTCCTTGTCTCCATAAGGCCTTACTTGTGCGTTCAATCATCTTCCATCATGTCACAATTGTCTCCTTGTCTTGAAAAAGCTCCACTGTGTCACCGTGGCTCCTTGGCTCCATGTGTCATTACCTGCTGGTTCAATCATCGTCCTTTATCTCGCAATTATCTCCTTGGTTTGAAAAAGCTCCACCGTGTCACAATGACCCCTTGGTTCCATGTGGTTCCCTTACGCCACAATGGAATCCTTGCTTCCTGCGTGTCACAATGGATCCTTGGCTCCTTGCCTCCTTACCTCTGGGTTCAATCACCTTCCATCATCTCACAATAATCTCCTTGGTTTGAAAAAGCTCCACTGTGTCACAATTGCTCCTTGGCCCCATCTGTTGGTTCAATCATCTTCCATCATGTCACAATGGTTGCCTAGGTCTGAAAAAGATCCACTGTGTCATTGTGGCCCCTAGGTTCCATGTGGTTCTGTTACGCCACAATGGAACCCTTGCTACCTTCATGTCACAATGGCTCCTTGGCTCCATGTGTCCTTACCTGTTGGTTCAATCATCTTCCATCATGTCACAACGGTCTCCTTGGTTTGAAAAAGATCCCGTGTGTCTCAGTTGCCCATTGGTTCCATGTTGTTCTGTCGAGTCACAATGGAATACTTGCTTCCTTCCTGTCACAATGGATCCATGGCTCCATGTGGCTTTACCTCTGGGTTCAATCACCTTCCATCATCTCACAATTATCTCCTCGGTTTGAAAAAGCGCAACTGTGTCACAGTGGCTCCATGGCTCCATCTGTTGGTTCAATCATCTTCCATCATGTCACAATGGTTGCCTAGGTCTGAAAAAGATCCACTGTGTCATTGTGGCCCCTAGGTTCCATGTGGTTCTGTTACGCCACAATGGAACCCTTGCTATCTTCATGTCACAATGGCTCCTTGGCTCCATGTGTCCTTACCTGTTGGTTCAATCATCTTCCATCATGTCACAATGGTCTCCTTGGTCTGAAAAAGTTCCACTGTGTCAAAGTGACCCCTTGGTTCCATGCGATTCTGTCGTGTCACAATGGAATCCTTGGTCTATAAAAGATCCACGGTGTCAAAGTGACCCCGTGGTTCCACGCGATTGTCTCGTGTCACAAGGGAATACTTGTTTCCTTTGTGTCACAATGGCTCCTTGGCTCCATGTGGCCTTACCTGTCAATTCAATCATCTTGCATCGTGTCGCAATGGCCGCCTTGCTTTTAAAAATCTTTACTCTGTGACAGTGGCCCCTTGGTTCCATGCGGTTCTGTCCTGTCACCATGGAATCCTTGCTTCCTGCGTGTCACAATGGATCCTTGGCTCCTTGCCTCCTTACCTCTGGGTTCAATCACCTTCCATCATCTCACTATAATCTCCTTGGTTTGAAAAAGCTCCACTGTGTCACAAGTGTGCTCCTTGGTTCCATCTGTTGCTTCAGTCATCTTCCATCATGTCACAATGGTCTCCTTGGTCGGAAAAAGATCCACTGTGTCAAAGTGACCCCTTGGTTCCATGCGGTTCTGTCGTGTCACAATGGAATCCTTGGTCTGAAAAAGATCCACGGTGTCAAAGTGACCCCGTGGTTCCACGCGATTGTCTCGTGTCACAAGGGAATACTTGTTTCCTTTGTGTCACAATGGCTCCTTGGCTCCATGTGGCCTTACCTCTGAGCTCAATCATCTTGCATCGTGTCACAATGGCCGCCTTGCTCTTAAAAAACTCCACTGTGTCACAGTGGCCCCTTGGTCCATGTGGTTCTGTTGTGTCGCCATGGAATCCTTGCTTCCTGCATGTCACAATGGATCCTTGGCTCCATCTGTTGGTTCAATCATCTTTGATCATATCACAGTAGTCGCCTAGGTCTGAAAAAGATCCACTGTGTCACAGTGGCTCCATGGCTCCATCTGTTGGTTCAATCATCTCCGGCAATTTCACAATGGTCGCCTAGGTCTGAAAAAGATCCACTGTGTCATTGTGGCCCCTAGGTTCCATGTGGTTCTGTTACGCCACAATGGAATCCTTGCTATCTTCGTGTCAAAATGGATCCTTGGCTCCATGTGTCCTTACCTGTTGGTTCAATCATCTTCCATCATGTCACAATGGTCTCCTTGGTCTGAAAAACCTTCACTCAGTCAGAGTGGCGCCTTGGTTCCATGTGGCCTTTCCCAGGGGGTCAATTATCTGCCATCATCTCACAATGGTCTCCTTGGTCTGAAAAAGCTCCCACGTGTCTCAGTGGCCCATTGGTTCCATGTTGTTGTGTCGTGTCACAATGGAATACTTGCTTCTTTTCTATCGCAATGGCTCCTTGTCTCCATGTGGCCTTACCTCTGAGTTCAGTCATCTTCCATCATGTCAAAACGGTCTCCTTGGTTTGAAAAAGCTTCACTCAGTCACAGTGGCACCTTGGTCGCATGTGTCCTTACCTGTCAATTCAATCATCTTCCATCATGTCACAATTATCTCCTTGTTTTGAAAAAGCTCCTCTGTGTCACAGTGGCTCCTTGGCCCCATGTGTCCTTACCTGTCAATTCAATCATCTTCCAGCATGTCACAATGGCCACCTTGCTCTTAAAAAACTCCAATGTGTCACAGTGGCCCCTTGGTTCCTTGTGGTTTTGTTACGCCACAATGGAATCCTTGCTTTCTTCGTGTCACAATGGTTCCTTGGCTCCATGTGTCCTTCTGTGTTGGTTCAATCACCTTCCTTCATGTCACAAGGGTCTCCTTGGACTGAGAAATCTCCATTGTGTCTCAGTGCTCCTTGGTTCCATGTGGTTCTGTTATGTCTCAATGGATTCCTTGCTTTCTTTGTGTCACAATGGCTCCTTATCTGCACCTGTCCTTTCCCATTGGTTCAATCATCTTCCATCATGTCACAATGGGTTCCTTGGTTTAGCACCGCAGCCCCTTGGTTCCATGCAGTTCTGTTGTTCCACATTGGAATCCTTGGTTTCTTGGAGTCAACACGGCTCCTTGTCTCCATAAGGCCTTACTTGTGCGTTCAATCATCTTCCATCATGTCACAATTGTCTCCTTGTCTTGAAAAAGCTCCACTGTGTCACCGTGGCTCCTTGGCTCCATGTGTCATTACCTGCTGGTTCAATCATCGTCCTTTATCTCGCAATTATCTCCTTGGTTTGAAAAAGCTCCACCGTGTCACAATGACCCCTTGGTTCCATGTGGTTCCCTTACGCCACAATGGAATCCTTGCTTCCTGCGTGTCACAATGGATCCATGGCTCCATGTGTCCTTACCTCTGGGTTCAATCACCTTCCATCATCTCACAATAATCTCCTTGGTTTGAAAAAGCTCCACTGTGTCACAATTGCTCCTTGGCCCCATCTGTTGGTTCAATCATCTTCCATCATGTCACAATGGTTGCCTAGGTCTGAAAAAGATCCACTGTGTCATTGTGGCCCCTAGGTTCCATGTGGTTCTGTTACGCCACAATGGAACCCTTGCTATCTTCATGTCACAATGGCTCCTTGGCTCCATGTGTCCTTACCTGTTGGTTCAATCATCCTCCATCATGTCACAGTGGTCTCCTTGGTCTGAAAAAGATCCACTGTGTCAAAGTGGCCCCTTGGTTCCTTGCGGTTGTCTCATGTCACAAGGGAATACCTGTTTCCTTTGTGTCACAATGGCTCCTTGGCTCCATGTGGCCTTTCCCAGGGGGTCAATTATCTGCCATCATCTCACAATGGTCTCCTTGGTCTGAAAAAGCTCCCACGTGTCTCAGTGGCCCATTGGTTCCATGTTGTTGTTTTGTCGTGTCACAATGGAATACTTGCTTCTTTTCTATCGCAATGGCTCCTTGTCTCCATGTGGCCTTACCTCTGAGTTCAATCATCTTCCATCATGTCAAAACGGTCTCCTTGGTTTGAAAAAGCTTCACTCAGTCACAGTGGCACCTTGGTCGCATGTGGCCTTTCCCAGTGGGTCAATCATCTTCCATCATGTCACAATTATCTCCTTGTTTTGAAAAAGCTCCTCTGTGTCACAGTGGCTCCTTGGCCCCATGTGTCCTTACCTGTCAATTCAATCATCTTCCAGCATGTCACAATGGCCACCTTGCTCTTAAAAAACTCCAATGTGTCACAGTGGCCCCTTGGTTCCTTGTGGTTTTGTTACGCCACAATGGAATCCTTGCTTTCTTCGTGTCACAATGGTTCCTTGGCTCCATGTGTCCTTCTGTGTTGGTTCAATCACCTTCCTTCATGTCACAAGGGTCTCCTTGGACTGAGAAATCTCCATTGTGTCTCAGTGCTCCTTGGTTCCATGTGGTTCTGTTATGTCTCAATGGATTCCTTGCTTTCTTTGTGTCACAATGGCTCCTTATCTGCACCTGTCCTTTCCCATTGGTTCAATCATCTTCCATCATGTCACAATGGCTTCCTTGGTTTACCACCGCAGCCCCTTGGTTCCATGCAGTTCTGTTGTTCCACATTGGAATCCTTGATTTCTTCGAGTCAACACGGCTCCTTGTCTCCATAAGGCCTTACTTGTGTGTTCAATCATCTTCCATCATGTCACAATTGTCTCCTTGTCTTGAAAAAGCTCCACTGTGTCACAGTGGCTCCTTGGCTCCATGTGTCATTACCTGTTGGTTCAATCATCGTCCTTTATCTCGCAATTATCTCCTTGGTTTGAAAAAGCTCCACCGTGTCACAATGACCCCTTGGTTCCATGTGGTTCCCTTACGCCACAATGGAATCCTTGCTTCCTGCGTGTCACAATGGATCCATGGCTCCATGTGTCCTTACCTCTGGGTTCAATCACCTTCCATCATCTCACAATAATCTCCTTGGTTTGAAAAAGCTCCACTGTGTCACAAGTGTGCTCTGTGGTTCCATCTGTTGGTTCAATCATCTTCCATCATGTCACAATGGTTGCCTAGGTCTGAAAAAGATCCACTGTGTCATTGTGGCCCCTAGGTTCCATGTGGTTCTGTTACGCCACAATGGAACCCTTGCTATCTTCATGTCACAATGGCTCCTTGGCTCCATGTGTCCTTACCTGTTGGTTCAATCATCCTCCATCATGTCACAGTGGTCTCCTTGGTCTGAAAAAGATCCACTGTGTCAAAGTGGCCCCTTGGTTCCTTGCGGTTGTCTCGTGTCACAAGGGAATACCTGTTTCCTTTGTGTCACAATGGCTCCTTGGCTCCATGTGGCCTTACCTGTCAATTCAATCATCTTGCATCGTGTCGCAATGGCCGCCTTGCTTTTAAAAATCTGTACTCTGTCACAGTGGCCCCTTGGTTCCATGTGGTTCTGTCGTGTCGCCATGGAATCCTTGCTTCCTGCATGTCACAATGGATCCTTGGCTCCATCTGTTGGTTCAATCATCTTTGATCATATCACAGTAGTCGCCTAGGTCTGAAAAAGATCCACTGTGTCACAGTGGCTCCATGGCTCCATCTGTTGGTTCCATCATCTCCGGCAATTTCACAATGGTCGCCTAGGTCTGAAAAAGATCTACTGTGTCATTGTGGCCCCTAGGTTCCATGTGGTTCTCTTACGCCACAATGGAATCCTTGCTATCTTCGTGTCAAAATGGATCCTTGGCTCCATGTGTCCTTACCTGTTGGTTCAATCATCTTCCATCATGTCACAATGGTCTCCTTGGTCTGAAAAACCTTCACTCAGTCACAGTGGCACCTTGGTTCCACGCGATTGTCTCGTGTCACAAGGGAATACTTGTTTCCTTTGTGTCACAATGGCTCCTTGGCTCCATGTGGCCTTACCTCTGAGCTCAATCATCTTGCATCGTGTCACAATGGCCGCCTTGCTCTTAAAAAACTCCACTGTGTCACAGTGGCCCCTTGGTTCCATGTGGTTCTGTTGTGTCGCCATGGAATCCTTGCTTCCTGCGTGTCACAATGGATCCTTGGCTCCATCTGTTGGTTCAATCATCTTTGATCATATCACAGTCGTCGCCTAGGTCTGAAAAAGATCCACTGTGTCACAGTGGCTCCATGGCTCCATCTGTTGGTTCAATCATCTCCGGCAATTTCACAATGGTCGCCTAGGTCTGAAAAAGATCTACTGTGTCATTGTGGCCCCTAGGTTCCATGTGGTTCTGTTACGCCACAAAGGAATCCTTGCTATCTTCATGTCAAAATGGATCCTTGGCTCCATGTGTCCTTACCTGTTGGTTCAATCATCTTCCATCATGTCACAATGGTCTCCTTGGTCTGAAAAACCTTCACTCAGTCAGAGTGGCGCCTTGGTTCCATGTGGCCTTTCCCAGGGGGTCAATTATCTGCCATCATCTCACAATGGTCTCCTTGGTCTGAAAAAGCTCCCACGTGTCTCAGTGGCCCAGTGGTTCCATGTTGTTGTGTCGTGTCACAATGGAATACTTGCTTCTTTTCTATCGCAATGGCTCCTTGTCTCCATGTGGCCTTACCTCTGAGTTCAGTCATCTTCCATCATGTCAAAACGGTCTCCTTGGTTTGAAAAAGCTTCACTCAGTCACAGTGGCACCTTGGTCGCATGTGTCCTTACCTGTCAATTCAATCATCTTCCAGCATGTCACAATGGCCACCTTGCTCTTAAAAAACTCCAATGTGTCACAGTGGCCCCTTGGTTCCTTGTGGTTTTGTTACGCCACAATGGAATCCTTGCTTTCTTCGTGTCACAATGGTTCCTTGGCTCCATGTGTCCTTCTGTGTTGGTTCAATCACCTTCCTTCATGTCACAAGGGTCTCCTTGGACTGAGAAATCTCCATGGTGTCTCAGTGCTCCTTGGTTCCATGTGGTTCTGTTATGTCTCAATGGATTCCTTGCTTTCTTTGTGTCACAATGGCTCCTTATCTGCACCTGTCCTTTCCCATTGGTTCAATCATCTTCCATCATGTCACAATGGGTTCCTTGGTTTAGCACCGCAGCCCCTTGGTTCCATGCAGTTCTGTTGTTCCACATTGGAATCCTTGGTTTCTTGGAGTCAACACGGCTCCTTGTCTCCATAAGGCCTTACTTGTGCGTTCAATCATCTTCCATCATGTCACAATTGTCTCCTTGTCTTGAAAAAGCTCCACTGTGTCACCGTGGCTCCTTGGCTCCATGTGTCATTACCTGCTGGTTCAATCATCGTCCTTTATCTCGCAATTATCTCCTTGGTTTGAAAAAGCTCCACCGTGTCACAATGACCCCTTGGTTCCATGTGGTTCCCTTACGCCACAATGGAATCCTTGCTTCCTGCGTGTCACAATGGATCCATGGCTCCATGTGTCCTTACCTCTGGGTTCAATCACCTTCCATCATCTCACAATAATCTCCTTGGTTTGAAAAAGCTCCACTGTGTCACAATTGCTCCTTGGCCCCATCTGTTGGTTCAATCATCTTCCATCATGTCACAATGGTTGCCTAGGTCTGAAAAAGATCCACTGTGTCATTGTGGCCCCTAGGTTCCATGTGGTTCTGTTACGCCACAATGGAACCCTTGCTACCTTCATGTCACAATGGCTCCTTGGCTCCATGTGTCCTTACCTGTTGGTTCAATCATCTTCCATCATGTCACAACGGTCTCCTTGGTTTGAAAAAGATCCCGTGTGTCTCAGTTGCCCATTGGTTCCATGTTGTTCTGTCGAGTCACAATGGAATACTTGCTTCCTTCCTGTCACAATGGATCCATGGCTCCATGTGGCTTTACCTCTGGGTTCAATCACCTTCCATCATCTCACAATTATCTCCTCGGTTTGAAAAAGCGCAACTGTGTCACAGTGGCTCCATGGCTCCATCTGTTGGTTCAATCATCTTCCATCATGTCACAATGGTTGCCTAGGTCTGAAAAAGATCCACTGTGTCATTGTGGCCCCTAGGTTCCATGTGGTTCTGTTACGCCACAATGGAACCCTTGCTATCTTCATGTCACAATGGCTCCTTGGCTCCATGTGTCCTTACCTGTTGGTTCAATCATCTTCCATCATGTCACAATGGTCTCCTTGGTCTGAAAAAGATCCACTGTGTCAAAGTGACCCCTTGGTTCCATGCGATTCTGTCGTGTCACAATGGAATCCTTGGTCTATAAAAGATCCACGGTGTCAAAGTGACCCCGTTGTTCCACGCGATTGTCTCGTGTCACAAGGGAATACTTGTTTCCTTTGTGTCACAATGGCTCCTTGGCTCCATGTGGCCTTACCTGTCAATTCAATCATCTTCCAGCATGTCACAATGGCCACCTTGCTCTTAAAAAACTCCAATGTGTCACAGTGGCCCCTTGGTTCCTTGTGGTTTTGTTACGCCACAATGGAATCCTTGCTTTCTTCGTGTCACAATGGTTCCTTGGCTCCATGTGTCCTTCTGTGTTGGTTCAATCACCTTCCTTCATGTCACAAGGGTCTCCTTGGACTGAGAAATCTCCATTGTGTCTCAGTGCTCCTTGGTTCCATGTGGTTCTGTTATGTCTCAATGGATTCCTTGCTTTCTTTGTGTCACAATGGCTCCTTATCTGCACCTGTCCTTTCCCATTGGTTCAATCATCTTCCATCATGTCACAATGGGTTCCTTGGTTTAGCACCGCAGCCCCTTGGTTCCATGCAGTTCTGTTGTTCCACATTGGAATCCTTGGTTTCTTGGAGTCAACACGGCTCCTTGTCTCCATAAGGCCTTACTTGTGCGTTCAATCATCTTCCATCATGTCACAATTGTCTCCTTGTCTTGAAAAAGCTCCACTGTGTCACCGTGGCTCCTTGGCTCCATGTGTCATTACCTGCTGGTTCAATCATCGTCCTTTATCTCGCAATTATCTCCTTGGTTTGAAAAAGCTCCACCGTGTCACAATGACCCCTTGGTTCCATGTGGTTCCCTTACGCCACAATGGAATCCTTGCTTCCTGCGTGTCACAATGGATCCTTGGCTCCTTGCCTCCTTACCTCTGGGTTCAATCACCTTCCATCATCTCACAATAATCTCCTTGGTTTGAAAAAGCTCCACTGTGTCACAATTGCTCCTTGGCCCCATCTGTTGGTTCAATCATCTTCCATCATGTCACAATGGTTGCCTAGGTCTGAAAAAGATCCACTGTGTCATTGTGGCCCCTAGGTTCCATGTGGTTCTGTTACGCCACAATGGAACCCTTGCTACCTTCATGTCACAATGGCTCCTTGGCTCCATGTGTCCTTACCTGTTGGTTCAATCATCTTCCATCATGTCACAACGGTCTCCTTGGTTTGAAAAAGATCCCGTGTGTCTCAGTTGCCCATTGGTTCCATGTTGTTCTGTCGAGTCACAATGGAATACTTGCTTCCTTCCTGTCACAATGGATCCATGGCTCCATGTGGCTTTACCTCTGGGTTCAATCACCTTCCATCATCTCACAATTATCTCCTCGGTTTGAAAAAGCGCAACTGTGTCACAGTGGCTCCATGGCTCCATCTGTTGGTTCAATCATCTTCCATCATGTCACAATGGTTGCCTAGGTCTGAAAAAGATCCACTGTGTCATTGTGGCCCCTAGGTTCCATGTGGTTCTGTTACGCCACAATGGAACCCTTGCTATCTTCATGTCACAATGGCTCCTTGGCTCCATGTGTCCTTACCTGTTGGTTCAATCATCTTCCATCATGTCACAATGGTCTCCTTGGTCTGAAAAAGTTCCACTGTGTCAAAGTGACCCCTTGGTTCCATGCGATTCTGTCGTGTCACAATGGAATCCTTGGTCTATAAAAGATCCACGGTGTCAAAGTGACCCCGTGGTTCCACGCGATTGTCTCGTGTCACAAGGGAATACTTGTTTCCTTTGTGTCACAATGGCTCCTTGGCTCCATGTGGCCTTACCTGTCAATTCAATCATCTTGCATCGTGTCGCAATGGCCGCCTTGCTTTTAAAAATCTTTACTCTGTGACAGTGGCCCCTTGGTTCCATGCGGTTCTGTCCTGTCACCATGGAATCCTTGCTTCCTGCGTGTCACAATGGATCCTTGGCTCCTTGCCTCCTTACCTCTGGGTTCAATCACCTTCCATCATCTCACTATAATCTCCTTGGTTTGAAAAAGCTCCACTGTGTCACAAGTGTGCTCCTTGGTTCCATCTGTTGCTTCAGTCATCTTCCATCATGTCACAATGGTCTCCTTGGTCGGAAAAAGATCCACTGTGTCAAAGTGACCCCTTGGTTCCATGCGGTTCTGTCGTGTCACAATGGAATCCTTGGTCTGAAAAAGATCCACGGTGTCAAAGTGACCCCGTGGTTCCACGCGATTGTCTCGTGTCACAAGGGAATACTTGTTTCCTTTGTGTCACAATGGCTCCTTGGCTCCATGTGGCCTTACCTCTGAGCTCAATCATCTTGCATCGTGTCACAATGGCCGCCTTGCTCTTAAAAAACTCCACTGTGTCACAGTGGCCCCTTGGTCCATGTGGTTCTGTTGTGTCGCCATGGAATCCTTGCTTCCTGCATGTCACAATGGATCCTTGGCTCCATCTGTTGGTTCAATCATCTTTGATCATTGAAAAAGATCGCCTAGGTCTGAAAAAGATCCACTGTGTCACAGTGGCTCCATGGCTCCATCTGTTGGTTCAATCATCTCCGGCAATTTCACAATGGTCGCCTAGGTCTGAAAAAGATCCACTGTGTCATTGTGGCCCCTAGGTTCCATGTGGTTCTGTTACGCCACAATGGAATCCTTGCTATCTTCGTGTCAAAATGGATCCTTGGCTCCATGTGTCCTTACCTGTTGGTTCAATCATCTTCCATCATGTCACAATGGTCTCCTTGGTCTGAAAAACCTTCACTCAGTCAGAGTGGCGCCTTGGTTCCATGTGGCCTTTCCCAGGGGGTCAATTATCTGCCATCATCTCACAATGGTCTCCTTGGTCTGAAAAAGCTCCCACGTGTCTCAGTGGCCCATTGGTTCCATGTTGTTGTGTCGTGTCACAATGGAATACTTGCTTCTTTTCTATCGCAATGGCTCCTTGTCTCCATGTGGCCTTACCTCTGAGTTCAGTCATCTTCCATCATGTCAAAACGGTCTCCTTGGTTTGAAAAAGCTTCACTCAGTCACAGTGGCACCTTGGTCGCATGTGTCCTTACCTGTCAATTCAATCATCTTCCATCATGTCACAATTATCTCCTTGTTTTGAAAAAGCTCCTCTGTGTCACAGTGGCTCCTTGGCCCCATGTGTCCTTACCTGTCAATTCAATCATCTTCCAGCATGTCACAATGGCCACCTTGCTCTTAAAAAACTCCAATGTGTCACAGTGGCCCCTTGGTTCCTTGTGGTTTTGTTACGCCACAATGGAATCCTTGCTTTCTTCGTGTCACAATGGTTCCTTGGCTCCATGTGTCCTTCTGTGTTGGTTCAATCACCTTCCTTCATGTCACAAGGGTCTCCTTGGACTGAGAAATCTCCATTGTGTCTCAGTGCTCCTTGGTTCCATGTGGTTCTGTTATGTCTCAATGGATTCCTTGCTTTCTTTGTGTCACAATGGCTCCTTATCTGCACCTGTCCTTTCCCATTGGTTCAATCATCTTCCATCATGTCACAATGGCTTCCTTGGTTTACCACCGCAGCCCCTTGGTTCCATGCAGTTCTGTTGTTCCACATTGGAATCCTTGGTTTCTTGGAGTCAACACGGCTCCTTGTCTCCATAAGGCCTTACTTGTGCGTTCAATCATCTTCCATCATGTCACAATTGTCTCCTTGTCTTGAAAAAGCTCCACTGTGTCACCGTGGCTCCTTGGCTCCATGTGCCATTACCTGCTGGTTCAATCATCGTCCTTTATCTCGCAATTATCTCCTTGGTTTGAAAAAGCTCCACCGTGTCACAATGACCCCTTGGTTCCATGTGGTTCCCTTACGCCACAATGGAATCCTTGCTTCCTGCGTGTCACAATGGATCCATGGCTCCATGTGTCCTTACCTCTGGGTTCAATCACCTTCCATCATCTCACAATAATCTCCTTGGTTTGAAAAAGCTCCACTGTGTCACAATTGCTCCTTGGCCCCATCTGTTGGTTCAATCATCTTCCATCATGTCACAATGGTTGCCTAGGTCTGAAAAAGATCCACTGTGTCATTGTGGCCCCTAGGTTCCATGTGGTTCTGTTACGCCACAATGGAACCCTTGCTATCTTCATGTCACAATGGCTCCTTGGCTCCATGTGTCCTTACCTGTTGGTTCAATCATCCTCCATCATGTCACAGTGGTCTCCTTGGTCTGAAAAAGATCCACTGTGTCAAAGTGGCCCCTTGGTTCCTTGCGGTTGTCTCATGTCACAAGGGAATACCTGTTTCCTTTGTGTCACAATGGCTCCTTGGCTCCATGTGGCCTTTCCCAGGGGGTCAATTATCTGCCATCATCTCACAATGGTCTCCTTGGTCTGAAAAAGCTCCACGTGTCTCAGTGGCCCATTGGTTCCATGTTGTTGTGTCGTGTCACAATGGAATACTTGCTTCTTTTCTATCGCAATGGCTCCTTGTCTCCATGAGGCCTTACCTCTGAGTTCAGTCATCTTCCATCATGTCAAAACGGTCTCCTTGGTTTGAAAAGCTTCACTCAGTCACAGTGGCACCTTGGTCGCATGTGGCCTTTCCCAGTGGGTCAATCATCTTCCATCATGTCACAATTATCTCCTTGTTTTGAAAAAGCTCCTCTGTGTCACAGTGGCTCCTTGGCCCCATGTGTCCTTACCTGTCAATTCAATCATCTTCCAGCATGTCACAATGGCCACCTTGCTCTTAAAAAACTCCAATGTGTCACAGTGGCCCCTTGGTTCCTTGTGGTTTTGTTACGCCACAATGGAATCCTTGCTTTCTTCGTGTCACAATGGTTCCTTGGCTCCATGTGTCCTTCTGTGTTGGTTCAATCACCTTCCTTCATGTCACAAGGGTCTCCTTGGACTGAGAAATCTCCATTGTGTCTCAGTGCTCCTTGGTTCCATGTGGTTCTGTTATGTCTCAATGGATTCCTTGCTTTCTTTGTGTCACAATGGCTCCCTTATCTGCACCTGTCCTTTCCCATTGGTTCAATCATCTTCCATCATGTCACAATGGGTTCCTTGGTTTAGCACCGCAGCCCCTTGGTTCCATGCAGTTCTGTTGTTCCACATTGGAATCCTTGGTTTCTTGGAGTCAACACGGCTCCTTGTCTCCATAAGGCCTTACTTGTGCGTTCAATCATCTTCCATCATGTCACAATTGTCTCCTTGTCTTGAAAAAGCTCCACTGTGTCACCGTGGCTCCTTGGCTCCATGTGTCATTACCTGCTGGTTCAATCATCGTCCTTTATCTCGCAATTATCTCCTTGGTTTGAAAAAGCTCCACCGTGTCACAATGACCCCTTGGTTCCATGTGGTTCCCTTACGCCACAATGGAATCCTTGCTTCCTGCGTGTCACAATGGATCCATGGCTCCATGTGTCCTTACCTCTGTGTTCAATCACCTTCCATCATCTCACAATAATCTCCTTGGTTTGAAAAAGCTCCACTGTGTCACAATTGCTCCTTGGCCCCATCTGTTGGTTCAATCATCTTCCATCATGTCACAATGGTTGCCTAGGTCTGAAAAAGATCCACTGTGTCATTGTGGCCCCTAGGTTCCATGTGGTTCTGTTACGCCACAATGGAACCCTTGCTATCTTCATGTCACAATGGCTCCTTGGCTCCATGTGTCCTTACCTGTTGGTTCAATCATCCTCCATCATGTCACAGTGGTCTCCTTGGTCTGAAAAAGATCCACTGTGTCAAAGTGGCCCCTTGGTTCCTTGCGGTTGTCTCATGTCACAAGGGAATACCTGTTTCCTTTGTGTCACAATGGCTCCTTGGCTCCATGTGGCCTTTCCCAGGGGGTCAATTATCTGCCATCATCTCACAATGGTCTCCTTGGTCTGAAAAAGCTCCCACGTGTCTCAGTGGCCCATTGGTTCCATGTTGTTGTGTCGTGTCACAATGGAATACTTGCTCTTTTCTATCGCAATGGCTCCTTGTCTCCATGTGGCCTTACCTCTGAGTTCAATCATCTTCCATCATGTCAAAACGGTCTCCTTGGTTTGAAAAAGCTTCACTCAGTCACAGTGGCACCTTGGTCGCATGTGGCCTTTCCCAGTGGGTCAATCATCTTCCATCATGTCACAATTATCTCCTTGTTTTGAAAAAGCTCCTCTGTGTCACAGTGGCTCCTTGGCCCCATGTGTCCTTACCTGTCAATTCAATCATCTTCCAGCATGTCACAATGGCCACCTTGCTCTTAAAAAACTCCAATGTGTCACAGTGGCCCCTTGGTTCCTTGTGGTTTTGTTACGCCACAATGGAATCCTTGCTTTCTTCGTGTCACAATGGTTCCTTGGCTCCATGTGTCCTTCTGTGTTGGTTCAATCACCTTCCTTCATGTCACAAGGGTCTCCTTGGACTGAGAAATCTCCATTGTGTCTCAGTGCTCCTTGGTTCCATGTGGTTCTGTTATGTCTCAATGGATTCCTTGCTTTCTTTGTGTCACAATGGCTCCTTATCTGCACCTGTCCTTTCCCATTGGTTCAATCATCTTCCATCATGTCACAATGGGTTCCTTGGTTTAGCACCGCAGCCCCTTGGTTCCATGCAGTTCTGTTGTTCCACATTGGAATCCTTGATTTCTTCGAGTCAACACGGCTCCTTGTCTCCATAAGGCCTTACTTGTGTGTTCAATCATCTTCCATCATGTCACAATTGTCTCCTTGTCTTGAAAAAGCTCCACTGTGTCACAGTGGCTCCTTGGCTCCATGTGTCATTACCTGTTGGTTCAATCATCGTCCTTTATCTCGCAATTATCTCCTTGGTTTGAAAAAAGATCCACCGTGTCACAATGACCCCTTGGTTCCATGTGGTTCCCTTACGCCACAATGGAATCCTTGCTTCCTGCGTGTCACAATGGATCCATGGCTCCATGTGTCCTTACCTCTGGGTTCAATCACCTTCCATCATCTCACAATAATCTCCTTGGTTTGAAAAAGCTCCACTGTGTCACAAGTGTGCTCTGTGGTTCCATCTGTTGGTTCAATCATCTTCCATCATGTCACAATGGTTGCCTAGGTCTGAAAAAGATCCACTGTGTCATTGTGGCCCCTAGGTTCCATGTGGTTCTTGTTACGCCACAATGGAACCCTTGCTATCTTCATGTCACAATGGCTCCTTGGCTCCATGTGTCCTTACCTGTTGGTTCAATCATCCTCCATCATGTCACAGTGGTCTCCTTGGTCTGAAAAAGATCCACTGTGTCAAAGTGGCCCCTTGGTTCCTTGCGGTTGTCTCGTGTCACAAGGGAATACCTGTTTCCTTTGTGTCACAATGGCTCCTTGGCTCCATGTGGCCTTACCTGTCAATTCAATCATCTTGCATCGTGTCGCAATGGCCCGCCTTGCTTTTAAAAATCTGTACTCTGTCACAGTGGCCCCTTGGTTCCATGTGGTTCTGTCGTGTCGCCATGGAATCCTTGCTTCCTGCATGTCACAATGGATCCTTGGCTCCATCTGTTGGTTCAATCATCTTTGATCATATCACAGTAGTCGCCTAGGTCTGAAAAAGATCCACTGTGTCACAGTGGCTCCATGGCTCCATCTGTTGGTTCCATCATCTCCGGCAATTTCACAATGGTCGCCTAGGTCTGGAAAAAGATCTACTGTGTCATTGTGGCCCCTAGGTTCCATGTGGTTCTCTTACGCCACAATGGAATCCTTGCTATCTTCGTGTCAAAATGGATCCTTGGCTCCATGTGTCCTTACCTGTTGGTTCAATCATCTTGCATCATGTCCCAATGGTCTCCTTGGTCTGAAAAACCTTCACTCAGTCACAGTGGCACCTTGGTTCCACGCGATTGTCTCGTGTCACAAGGGAATACTTGTTTCCTTTGTGTCACAATGGCTCCTTGGCTCCATGTGGCCTTACCTCTGAGCTCAATCATCTTGCATCGTGTCACAATGGCCGCCTTGCTCTTAAAAAACTCCACTGTGTCACAGTGGCCCCTTGGTTCCATGTGGTTCTGTTGTGTCGCCATGGAATCCTTGCTTCCTGCGTGTCACAATGGATCCTTGGCTCCATCTGTTGGTTCAATCATCTTTGATCATATCACAGTCGTCGCCTAGGTCTGAAAAAGATCCACTGTGTCACAGTGGCTCCATGGCTCCATCTGTTGGTTCAATCATCTCCGGCAATTTCACAATGGTCGCCTAGGTCTGAAAAAGATCTACTGTGTCATTGTGGCCCCTAGGTTCCATGTGGTTCTGTTACGCCACAAAGGAATCCTTGCTATCTTCATGTCAAAATGGATCCTTGGCTCCATGTGTCCTTACCTGTTGGTTCAATCATCTTCCATCATGTCACAATGGTCTCCTTGGTCTGAAAAACCTTCACTCAGTCAGAGTGGCGCCTTGGTTCCATGTGGCCCTTTCCCAGGGGGTCAATTATCTGCCATCATCTCACAATGGTCTCCTTGGTCTGAAAAAGCTCCCACGTGTCTCAGTGGCCCAGTGGTTCCATGTTGTTGTGTCGTGTCACAATGGAATACTTGCTTCTTTTCTATCGCAATGGCTCCTTGTCTCCATGTGGCCTTACCTCTGAGTTCAGTCATCTTCCATCATGTCAAAACGGTCTCCTTGGTTTGAAAAAGCTTCACTCAGTCACAGTGGCACCTTGGTCGCATGTGTCCTTACCTGTCAATTCAATCATCTTCCATCATGTCACAATTATCTCCTTGTTTTGAAAAAGCTCCTCTGTGTCACAGTGGCTCCTTGGCCCCATGTGTCCTTACCTGTCAATTCAATCATCTTCCAGCATGTCACAATGGCCACCTTGCTCTTAAAAAACTCCAATGTGTCACAGTGGCCCCTTGGTTCCTTGTGGTTTTGTTACGCCACAATGGAATCCTTGCTTTCTTCGTGTCACAATGGTTCCTTGGCTCCATGTGTCCTTCTGTGTTGGTTCAATCACCTTCCTTCATGTCACAAGGGTCTCCTTGGACTGAGAAATCTCCATTGTGTCTCAGTGCTCCTTGGTTCCATGTGGTTCTGTTATGTCTCAATGGATTCCTTGCTTTCTTTGTGTCACAATGGCTCCTTATCTGCACCTGTCCTTTCCCATTGGTTCAATCATCTTCCATCATGTCACAATGGCTTCCTTGGTTTACCACCGCAGCCCCTTGGTTCCATGCAGTTCTGTTGTTCCACATTGGAATCCTTGGTTTCTTGGAGTCAACACGGCTCCTTGTCTCCATAAGGCCTTACTTGTGCGTTCAATCATCTTCCATCATGTCACAATTGTCTCCTTGTCTTGAAAAAGCTCCACTGTGTCACCGTGGCTCCTTGGCTCCATGTGTCATTACCTGCTGGTTCAATCATCGTCCTTTATCTCGCAATTATCTCCTTGGTTTGAAAAAGCTCCACCGTGTCACAATGACCCCTTGGTTCCATGTGGTTTCCCTTACGCCACAATGGAATCCTTGCTTCCTGCGTGTCACAATGGATCCATGGCTCCATGTGTCCTTACCTCTGGGTTCAATCACCTTCCATCATCTCACAATAATCTCCTTGGTTTGAAAAAGCTCCACTGTGTCACAATTGCTCCTTGGCCCATCTGTTGGTTCAATCATCTTCCATCATGTCACAATGGTTGCCTAGGTCTGAAAAAGATCCACTGTGTCATTGTGGCCCCTAGGTTCCATGTGGTTCTGTTACGCCACAATGGAACCCTTGCTATCTTCATGTCACAATGGCTCCTTGGCTCCATGTGTCCTTACCTGTTGGTTCAATCATCCTCCATCATGTCACAGTGGTCTCCTTGGTCTGAAAAAGATCCACTGTGTCAAAGTGGCCCCTTGGTTCCTTGCGGTTGTCTCATGTCACAAGGGAATACCTGTTTCCTTTGTGTCACAATGGCTCCTTGGCTCCATGTGGCCTTTCCCAGGGGGGTCAATTATCTGCCATCATCTCACAATGGTCTCCTTGGTCTGAAAAAGCTCCCACGTGTCTCAGTGGCCCATTGGTTCCATGTTGTTGTGTCGTGTCACAATGGAATACTTGCTTCTTTTCTATCGCAATGGCTCCTTGTCTCCATGAGGCCTTACCTCTGAGTTCAGTCATCTTCCATCATGTCAAAACGGTCTCCTTGGTTTGAAAAAGCTTCACTCAGTCACAGTGGCACCTTGGTCACATGTGGCCTTTCCCAGTGGGTCAATCATCTTCCATCATGTCACAATTATCTCCTTGTTTGAAAAAGCTCCTCTGTGTCACAGTGGCTCCTTGGCCGCATGTGTCCTTACCTGTCAATTCAATCATCTTCCAGCATGTCACAATGGCCACCTTGCTCTTAAAAAACTCCAATGTGTCACAGTGGCCCCTTGGTTCCTTGTGGTTTTGTTACGCCACAATGAATCCTTGCTTTCTTCGTGTCACAATGGTTCCTTGGCTCATGTGTCCTTCTGTGTTGGTTCAATCACCTTCCTTCATGTCACAAGGGTCTCCTTGGACTGAGAAATCTCCATTGTGTCTCAGTGCTCCTTGGTTCCATGTGGTTCTGTTATGTCTCAATGGATTCCTTGCTTTCTTTGTGTCACAATGGCTCCTTATCTGCACCTGTCCTTTCCCATTGGTTCAATCATCTTCCATCATGTCACAATGGCTTCCTTGGTTTAGCACCGCAGCCCCTTGGTTCCATGCAGTTCTGTTGTTCCACATTGGAATCCTTGGTTTCTTGGAGTCAACACGGCTCCTTGTCTCCATAAGGCCTTACTTGTGCGTTCAATCATCTTCCATCATGTCACAATTGTCTCCTTGTCTTGAAAAAGCTCCACTGTGTCACCGTGGCTCCTTGGCTCCATGTGTCATTACCTGCTGGTTCAATCATCGTCCTTTATCTCGCAATTATCTCCTTGGTTTGAAAAAGCTCCACCGTGTCACAATGACCCCTTGGTTCCATGTGGTTCCCTTACGCCACAATGGAATCCTTGCTTCCTGCGTGTCACAATGGATCCATGGCTCCATGTGTCCTTACCTCTGGGTTCAATCACCTTCCATCATCTCACAATAATCTCCTTGGTTTGAAAAAAGCTCCACTGTGTCACAATTGCTCCTTGGCCCCATCTGTTGGTTCAATCATCTTCCATCATGTCACAATGGTTGCCTAGGTCCTGAAAAAGATCCACTGTGTCATTGTGGCCCCTAGGTTCCATGTGGTTCTGTTACGCCACAATGGAACCCTTGCTATCTTCATGTCACAATGGCTCCTTGGCTCCATGTGTCCTTACCTGTTGGTTCAATCATCCTCCATCATGTCACAGTGGTCTCCTTGGTCTGAAAAAGATCCACTGTGTCAAAGTGGCCCCTTGGTTCCTTGCGGTTGTCTCATGTCACAAGGGAATACCTGTTTCCTTTGTGTCACAATGGCTCCTTGGCTCCATGTGGCCTTTCCCAGGGGGTCAATTATCTGCCATCATCTCACAATGGTCTCCTTGGTCTGAAAAAGCTCCCACGTGTCTCAGTGGCCCATTGGTTCCATGTTGTTGTGTCGTGTCACAATGGAATACTTGCTTCTTTTCTATCGCAATGGCTCCTTGTCTCCATGTGGCCTTACCTCTGAGTTCAATCATCTTCCATCATGTCAAAACGGTCTCCTTGGTTTGAAAAAGCTTCACTCAGTCACAGTGGCACCTTGGTCGCATGTGGCCTTTCCCAGTGGGTCAATCATCTTCCATCATGTCACAATTATCTCCTTGTTTTGAAAAAAGCTCCTCTGTGTCACAGTGGCTCCTTGGCCCCATGTGTCCTTACCTGTCAATTCAATCATCTTCCAGCATGTCACAATGGCCACCCTTGCTCTTAAAAAACTCCAATGTGTCACAGTGGCCCCTTGGTTCCTTGTGGTTTTGTTACGCCACAATGGAATCCTTGCTTTCTTCGTGTCACAATGGTTCCTTGGCTCCATGTGTCCTTCTGTGTTGGTTCAATCACCTTCCTTCATGTCACAAGGGTCTCCTTGGACTGAGAAATCTCCATTGTGTCTCAGTGCTCCTTGGTTCCATGTGGTTCTGTTATGTCTCAATGGATTCCTTGCTTTCTTTGTGTCACAATGGCTCCTTATCTGCACCTGTCCTTTCCCATTGGTTCAATCATCTTCCATCATGTCACAATGGCTTCCTTGGTTTACCACCGCAGCCCCTTGG
>NW_027099634.1:0-26386 GCF_031753505.1 Anomalospiza imberbis | reverse complement strand
GAACAGCCAATCCTTTCAGGGCTGCTTTCTACTGAGCTGGGAAAGCACCCAGAAGAAGGGCAAATTGTAGACTTGGATACAAGTGGGATTCTGAGTCATGAAAGCCCTATGAAGATGGCTGAATGAGGTGGTACTCCCTCTTGCTGCGCATTTGATCTTCCATGCTGGCTGGAATCAGCAAGACACCTTGGAGCTGTCACATTTGCCTTTCATCTCTTGAAAGGCTCTTCACTGGAAAATTAGGAAGGAGCCAGTGCTCCCTTTGCTACTGCTGATGCCACCAGGCAGTTGGTCTTTCTTTCAGCCGGGCACTCCACACTCTATTACAACAGGCCAAGCCCACAGCTTGCTGCACAGTTCTTACACGCCAGCAACGTCAGAGGTTCCTTTGCTACTCACCAAAGGACAGGCTTGTCTCCATCTGTGTGAGAGGTGACCTGCAGGGAGCAAGGGAAAAGGAACCAGAGGCCCTTAGAAAAGTGCCCTTAGAAAGGGGGCTCCCACAGCACAAGTCATTCCCAACGGAGAGCATTTCCCTTTCCCAACATGCCTCAAGGAGCAACAGCCCTTTCCCACAGCAAGCAAGAGAACAGCAAGGACACTATAGTAGGCTCTGTCTACATTTGGGCCTCTTTTGCCAGGAGAGAATAGAAACACGGCCATGGAAATGCCAGTTGTTCTTTAACAGGCTGAGCTTCTGTTCTGCCCAACAGCTCAAGCAGCATTTTCCTCTTCTCTTTCCTGCATTTTATAGATACTTCTTTTAGTTGCATGCACTACTTCCCATCAATTGGCTGAAGACGATACAACAGCAAAGCTTCCACAAAGGGCCCCCTTGCTGTGGCAGCTCTCTGCTGAAGCAGCCCAGGAACAGCTCCTGGGTTCAGCAGCAAACCCTAACTGGATTGGAGTTGGTCCCGCATTGCCAAGGGAATGGCTTTCTTGGCGCACCATAAAAGGGTCAGGTCAGACAGCCAAGGCCTGTGAATGGCAGAAGTTGGAGCAAAAGATGCTTTCCTTCACTCCTGGAGAGAAGCGCAGATGCTCAGAGTACTTCTGAGCATCTCTCCCTAGAGTCTGCAATTTGCAGGTTGTCTTGGTTGAAGCAGCAAGCTTGAGGAAATGACAGACTCCACTGCCACGCGCTGTCCCGTGGGAGGGAACGCAAGCGCTGCAGGTTGCAAATTACATTGCAAATACTCTGCAAATACTCTGCGCCTACCACCCAGTACAGATACCCCCTTCTTAGCTGATGCTGCTGGCAGCAGATTTACCAAACCAGTGGCATCTTAATGGCAATTTTGTTCCCAAAAGAAACTTGGTCACTACTGCGGCATAAAGAGCAGAGTGAAGCAAAAGCCAGGTGATGCCAGCCCCAGGATAAACCTTTACTTACGAGTCAGGTGGATCAGGTAATAGCCAGAATAAGCAAGAGAAAAGACGGTGCACACCGCGGCACAGACTCGCCCGATCATTTTAGCCGTGCTCTGCGGGTTTGCACACTGAATGCCACCCAAGGGAAAAACCAAGACTCCTCTCGGGGGGCAGGCCGTCTGCTGAGAACTCCTTGATCACAAGGATCCTCCTGCAGGGAGTGAGCGGAAAAGCTGCTCTGGACAACCAGGCCTTGGGTGCACCGGGACATCGCTGTGCTGACAGCACTGTGACGTGGCACCGCTCCCTTGACCTCACAATAGCAGCTGCTCTGGGTTTGTTGTGCCCGGCAACCAAACCTTCTGTACAGTGGATGCAAAAGAAAAGCCTGGGAAGTTCTCCTCGGTCATAAAGCAGCAGAACATGTCCTTACAGTCCATAAGCCAGTGCTCAAGGCACCCCAGGGGAACTCAGAAAACACACCGGCCCAGCCAGCACGCAAGAACCAAAAGCAAGCGTGCTTCTTCTGGCTGGCTGCATCTTCGTTGGTTCTGAAAAGTCAACTTCTTCCGTGACATTTAGGGGGAAAAAGAAGCAAAGTAAATACATTTCCAGGAGTATTGCAGTGTGCAGCTGCTTCTTGAGCACACAGGTGCCATGCTGATTGTTGCTCCCACTCTGTTTGGAGCCTGACCTCCCTATGTGGCAGGGAGATGCTGGCTTAGCTCTTGACACAAAGCTCCTCTTGTCCTGCTTGCTCTTGCTTTGGCCATCGAAAGCCTCCGAACATCCAGAGGAGCTGTGCGGTGATTCTTGGGCTGTCAGAGTTGTGCTGTTTTGGATATCTGGCAGCAGCCTGCAGCCCACTGCTCTGCAATGCCCTGCAGATGTCGAGCCCAAGGAAGGGCCTTTTGGAACAGTCCAGCAGTCTCACAGAGGTTTGCCTAGACTCTATGCTTCCTGTAAGATTCCAAGCAGACGTTTCAGATAGCCAAATCCCAGTAAAAATCAGATGCAGTCATTCCCCTCTCTGTCAAAATTTCCAGCTCAATCCAGGAATCAGCTGGAAAGTTGAATGGAAGTACTGGGTGGGAGGGGGAGGGGGAAAAAAAGTGCATGCGACTCCTCTGGAATTCAACTCTGTTTTCCCATGGAATAATGATCCCTGGCTTAGCTTGCTTTTCTGGTGACTCAGCACAGACCGGTTCCTCTGCTGGTGGACAGCACATTGTCTTTAAAGAAGCTTTACAATGGGCTCCTCACACTTCAGATGCTGAGGGTGGCATTTGAAAACCAATGCAATTGCTGAAAGGCCCAGCACTATCTTGAAATTCTGTTGCTGAAAAAAACCCTGCAGTAGTTACCCAGAAGAATTGCCCTCAATTAGAAAGCTCTCATTTTCCCCATTTCCAAGCCAGCTGACATCAACCAGCCCCTTGTAGGGCTTAGAGAAGGAAGAATGAGACGGTAGCGTGGAAAGCTGAGTGTAGGCCCTCAGACCCACTTGAGCAGAGCGCTTTGGAGCTCCAAAGGTTTAAGAGAGGGAAGCGTTAGGAAGACGCGCCGTTTCTGTTAGCACACGTCCACAACTGGCCTCTGTGCCTCTGCATTCCCAGGATGTGGAGCGTGCTTGCTTAAAATGTTGGTGAATGAGGCGAGAGACTGGTCTTTGTGTGGAGCTGCAAAGGTGCCTCAGTGCCATGAAGAGGCTCCAGGGACAGAGACAAAATGGGGCTGAGGACACAGGGCTTAATATGAGGGGAAAAGGGGCAGCTCGGAGGGCCAACGGCAACTGAGTACAAGGGAGGCAGAGGAGGGGCAGCCATGTGGGGAACCAGTGAGGTAACAGGAGCGGAGCATTGCAGTAAACTGAGACCAACAGGGGACAAGAGAGGGGAGAACATTCAAGGGGGAGTTCATATCAGGAAAAAAGGGCGGTTGAACGGGGTGATACCAATAAAACCTGTTGCATTAACATAAGCCTGCAGATGCTTATGGGTGAGAGAGAGGGGTGTCTCTCTTTGACTCTGGTCACCGTTCAGGACTGAGGTAGTAGAGCTCCAGCAGCAGGCCTCTGGGCCTCAAGAGTTTCAGCCCTCCTTTATTCTTCAATACCAAGTGATTGCCAGGAAGAACAAACAAGAGGGGCTTGGTCCCTTCTCTTGATACACCAGGAGGTGCAGCTGGAACTGGAGATGCCAGGGCATGGGGGACAAGGTCTCTGCAAGTCAGGTGGGGGCGGTGTGGAGCAGCTGTCAGGGGCCAGATGGGGCAGGGCAGGGCAGGGCCCCTCTGTGAAGGGAGAGAGCCTTGGGCCACTCGGAAGCAGTGCAAAGCCATGAACGGGAGAGCCCATCCCGAGCGCACAGCTTCGAAGGCACTGCACTGACCAGCTTAGGCACAGCATGACATGGAAGGGAACATTCCAGGGCTCTGGAGGGTTTAGAGTTTTTATGGCCAGTCATGCTGAAACCAAGCGCTGGAACAGAGCATCTTCTGCTTACATCACCATCTTCATCTTCCTCATTTTGTCCTCCAGATGGCTAGTTCAGGCTGCAAGCACGTGGGACATGTGTGCTCCAGATCTGCTGAATCCCAGCTTCTTCTTTGATAGCTTAATTCTTCTTATGACAATTCATTCATTTCTCCTTAAAGGATAATTCTGAGCTTCCCTCCATCAACAATACTCTACTCTTATCTAAACAATGCTTCGTCATGAATGAAGCTTTCTATGGTCTATAGTCCTAACTAAAGACAGCTAAGCTAAGAGACCCTCAAAGCATTACATTTCCTATCTACAGCACAGCTCCTCAAAAAAACTCAGGGGATGGCTGAATCTCTGCCAATGCACGATACGTCCCCTTTTGCCTCCTCTGAGCTGGCGAGGCACAAGGGCCTCCTCAGGTACAAGCGTCTCCTCTCCAGTTTTCCTGCACTTGCTCTCCCCAGTTCAGGTAAGCCAAGCTGCTTAGCTCAGCATGCTCTTTGGGCCCCTGAAAGGGACCGTCGAGCTTAGCTACAGCATGGCAGGGAAGGAAGCCTTCCAAAACTCTGGATATTTTAGTTTTATTGCCACTCTGGCTGAAACAAAGTATCCCCTCACTGCTTCTTCATCTTCATCATTCTGCCCTGATCAGGCTGACAGCTTGTAGCGCCTGCATGGTGCAGTTCTGCTGCATCACAGCTTTTTCTCTCACAGCTTAATTCTTATCAGGACAATTCATTCTTTTCTACTTAAAAGATACCTCAGAGCTTCCCTAAATTAACAATACTCTATTCCAAGCTAAACAATCCCCTCTTGTCTAAGCTACCTAGATGCTGTAGTCCATAGAAGTCACTCCCTCAATTTCCTTAATTTTTAAAAGTTAATCTTTTGAGAGAAAAAAACAACAGCAATAAACATTGAACACCATTTTTAATAAAAACGTGTCATTTTAATAAAATGGCAAGGTTACGAAGCCATTACATTTCCTATCTACAGCACAGCTCCTTTTAAAAGTCAGGGGGTGGCTAACTCTCTGCCGGAACACTATACATCCCCTTTTCCCTGCTCTGAGCTGGCACGGCACAAGGGCCTCCTCAGGTGCAAGCGTCTCCTCTCCAGTCTTCCAGCTCTTGCTTGGCTGAGGTGATCAGAGCAGCCAGGCTGGAGGCTGGCTCGCCTGAGGTCACAAACGGATGCTGCCAGAAGAAAAACCAACATGAAAGGAACCGTTACTTTCCATGATCCCATCCTCACGGGCCCAAGCAGGATTCCTTGGCTATCAGAACGACACACCAAGAGGACCGAGGGCAGCCCATTCCGCGTGGGCCCTTCCTATCCTGTAACCTGTCTCACCCACGTGACCCACACTCCTCTTGGTCCCTTGATGCAGGTGTCCTCACGGGGCTTTTTGCCCCTTTGCTTTTTCTTACCTGCAGGAGTTCCTGGGCAGACCAGCGCCTGTCCTCGTCTGCCTGCAGGCAGCAGCGCAGAAAGTCGCGCAGGAGAGCCGAGTGGTGCTTGGGGTTCTGCAGTTTTGGGGGCCCGTTCCTTTCTATCAGCTCAAAAACCTACAGCACATGGATGGAAGAGGACACTCTGCCTGCTCCTTTCCTAGCCGCAACAGCTCTCCCCACACAGAGCCCCCTTTCTAAGCTGCACCTTACCCTGGGACGGGCTTCCCTCTCGTAAGGAGCTTCCCCTTCCACCATTTCCAGCCCCATGATCCCCAGGGACCAGATGTCCACTTTGGGGCCATAGGCTTCTCCTCTCACCACTTCCGGTGCCATCCAGCTGGGCGTGCCAACGCTGGAGCTGCGCTTGCTGCGCTCAGGGCTGAGCTGAGCACAGAGGCCAAAGTCAGCTGAGGAGAAAAACAAACCCTGTCAAAGCCAGCTACCACTGGCAAACCAGGCTAAAGGATGGCCCACCCCAAGCCTGACAAGGCCGTGCTGAATCTAGCTGAAAACGCAGCCGAGCTCTCCTTCCACGTGGCTGGAGCCAGGGAAATAAGGCATTGGCCATTTCAAAAACACCCTCACGATTCATGAACTGGCTGAACAGCGCTTCTGGGCAAGTGGCAGTCACCAAAAAGCAACCCCAGAGCACACGCAGGGAGCGCTGCACCTGAGCAGGGATACCCACCCAATTTGACCGATCCGTCCATGCCCACAAGAACGTTGTTGCTTTTGATGTCTCTGTGGATGACTTGGCGGGAATGAAGGAAATGCAGTCCTTGCAGGCACTGAGAGAGAAAGAAGGGAGGGAAAGTTAACATTTCAGCATCTGATTTCCTCCTACAATAAAGGAAAGGGCTCTAAGAGATTGACAGCTTTCTCAGGGAATTGTGAAGGAGGCTGCACTATCATGGTGCGTTCAAGAGGAAGAGCTTGCTGCTTCAATGCTCTTAGAAGTGTTTTCTATATTTCAAAGTGAAGGCATTGGAGCTTGCACAAGTCCATCCTGCCGTGGGTACCAAGCACGTGACCTTTGGCTGGCGAGCAGCGTGGCAAAGATTTTCTCGGAAGCCCTGTGGCAGCAGAGGAGGAAGTAGCACAATAGACCTGTTTCAGAATCCATCGCCATCGGGGCTGCAATGCTATCTTTTGAAGCTGAGGACATCTCCTTTAGCCTTGGCTTGAAATTCTGCCACCTGCATGCGGGCTTAGAATGTCAAGGAAAGTAGGACAGACAGACAGGCTCCAGGCAAACATTCAGAGGCAAAGCTGAGAGGAGGAAACCAGGAAACGAAGCAAGTGAGCGAGCACGAGCGCCAGAGGACAGACAGTAGGGAAGAGTGCAAGGACAGAGCCTGAGGAGTGCGGGGACTCCGACAGGCAGCTCACTTCAGACGAATGCTATTACTTCTCCTCTGTGTCGTGACAGCAGCACCAAAAGAAAGCCGGGAGCAAGAAATCTCGGCTGTCCTTAACCACCAGTTCACAAGAGCCATCCTGGGCAGGCCGGGGGAAGCAAAAGCGGGATCCCTCACCTCCCGACAGACAGCGCCTATCTGTCCTTCCTCCAGGAACACTGCACTGAGCACATCAAACAACGTGCCGCCGTCCATGAACTCCATCGCCAGCCAGAGCTCCGTATCCACCAGGTAGCTGAAAGAAGCAAACCACAGCATGGAGACAGAGAGAGAGAGAGAGAGGAAGGGGCCCAGCTCAGTCACCCGAGGGCCTGACCCAGGCTTTTGCAACTGCTGTCCAAGCTACATATGCCAGAAGAGTTTCTTGAACACCAGGTGCAAACCCCTCCCCTGCAGAGAAATCATGAACAGCTCCATTTTCTGCTGGTTGACCAAAGGGTGTTGTCACTTCTGGCTTGCACTCTCTAAAGCTACAAAGACTAGAGAATATCCCAACCTGTCTAAGTAGCTAACAATATTGGGATTCCTGCTGTCCCTCATGACCAGGATTTCATTGACAGCCAGCTCCTCGGACATCTCCTCAAGCGACATTATCTTGATGGCCACCTAAAAAGACATTGGCGACCATTAACTTGAGAAGTGGCTCCCTGCATGAGAGGGAGACGGAGAGAGGAAGGAGCACGGAGAGAGTGCTTGTGCCATGACACAGCGAGCTGTGCCAGACTGCCTTGTTTCTAGACAGCAGAGCTTAGGAGAAACTCCTGGGGGTATTGACACTTTACCTGTTGTCCTGTGCTGGTGTCGAGGGCTTTATAAACAGCTCCAAACCCCCTAGAAAGAGAATGGCAGCAGAAAAAGCTCTTTCCAGCTGGCAGTGAAAGCAAGCCTAGGCAGGAGATCTCCCCAGGCTGCCTGGACTCCTTAGAAAATGCCTGGCTGTGGCACCTCGTCAGCCGACAGCGCACCAGCCCACCAGCCCTCTGCCATGCAGGGCAGGGTGTCCAAGGGAGCACTGAGCTCCCACACGAAGACCAAGGCCTTCTGCAAATCTCCAAGGCACACGCCCAGTTAGTTCCATTCCAGTGTTAAGGGGGACTCCCTCTGTGTGAGGGTTTTCACTCAGGTGTGCACGTGGGTTGAAATCTGGAGAAGACTAACTTTGAAAACACTGCCTTGTAGAACTGTTATCAGGCAGCTCTTGAGTGGCAAGGTGCTCTTTGAGGCCACACAGACACAGAGGCAGGGGATCTTTCAGCTCCTGCTCCTCAGTGCTGCAAGCGAGACATGGCTAGCATCAAGTTGTCTTTGATGATGCTTCCTGACTGCTCTGACTGAGCAATCCTGAGAGGTGGCAGGAGGCAAAGCCAGAGTCTGACCATGTTTGGAGCTTGCCTGACTTCACGCTTGATATTGCATAAGCTGAAGACCCGGCCCATGGTTTCTTTTATGGAGTAGACGTCACACTTACCCTCGTCCAAGTTCTTCAAATGCCCTGTATTTCTTCATTGGCTCACCCAGGCTCACAATGCTCCCTGAGAAAGACAAAAGCCATGCAAGGAGCTCACTTTCAACCAGAGACGCTGCTCCCCGGACAATCCAAAATGCATCCCCACTGTCAGGAGTTTGAGAGCTGCCTGGGGCCTAGTCACTCGCGACGTGCCAGCCCTTCTGCTCAACCAGAAGCAATCTCTGCTTTTGCCTTTGGCACAGAAGGCAGCCCAGGCAGATCCAAGCCAGGCTCAGCTGCCCCCAGAGGCAGCAGGAACACCCTGAGCACTCCCTCACTGCCTCAAAGCACAACCACAGGTTCTGTTGAGTGCCTCCGAGACTGAGGGGGAACTTCTGGCTGAGCCTACACCGGGAACCGCAGACAACACACTGCTCTGGCAGACAAGAAATACACCAGACGTACTCAGTGTCTTCAGGTCCTGCTCCTCTCTCATCTCGGGCTGCTGGGCTGGGCTGCCGGATGAAGGGCCGGCAGCTGGGGGAGCGCTGGCTGCTGCAGGCGATGCTGGTCCAGCGGCACGCTGAATGGCAGAGCCTGTGTTGAGCTGGGACAAGAAAGGATTGCCCCTCAGAAGGGTGGCTGGTACAGATGCCCCGGAGAGCACACAGCAAAAGCAAGGCTTTTGGAAGATGCTGCCAGCCACCACCAGGCCTCCTCAGCTGGGGAGTTTTGGATGTCCCCTTCTCAAAGGCAATGGGAAAACCACTAAGGCTGCTTTGATACAGCCCCTCATGGCCACTTCCCTGCTCCACTGTTTTGGCTTTCCTGCAAGACCACTGCAGCAGGGGATCAATGGGTTTGAAAAGGTCCAGAAAGAGATCAGAGCACGGCCCCAGAGCCTTGTTCTTCTCCTCCTCCTCCTCCTCCTGTGTTTTCCTTGACAATGAAATCACCATGGAGCTAGCATGCAACTGTCTGACCACAAGTCTGGAGCGTGCCCCTTCTCTGATCTGTTTCTCTGATTTCCCCTCTGTATTCCAGGCATTAGGGGGCAGCCCATGGGAGTTGCGTTCCAGCCCTGCTGAGACCCATCCGCCCTTTACAATGTGGAGCCTCCTAGGATTCTCCTCACCAAACCCTGCTCTGACCGTGGGGAAGTCCAGGACAGTCTACTTTATGCCTGAAGCTAATTAGTCCATGGAGAGTGGCTAGTCCCTTTCAGGGACCAGTGTCTCCCAAAATAATCCCGCAAGGCTGTCAACTGAGGCTTTGCACCACTCCGTCCACTGACTGCAGGCAGCCCGCCCTGACAGTGGGCACAAGGGGCTCACTTCTACATTAGGAATAATTTAATGCTGCCTCTTGTCTGATCCCAAGAGACATTCTCGGGCCCTCTCAGCATCCCAGAAAAGTGACGCTCAAGTGTCAAAGTTCAGAACCCACTGGCCAGGGGTCCCTGGCTTGGCTGAAGCAGCACTACGTCATGGCAGGCACACAGCCCCCAGCATCTTCAGCCGCGAGCAACGAGGGCTGGGTCATCCAAAGCTTGAAGCTTGGCCCTGCACCACAGGCAGTGCCAAGCTCAGATGCCACTTACTGGCTCTGCAAGTTCAGGCTGTGGAGGGAGAGCAGCTGGAGGCTTGATGTTGTTTTGCTCCTCTTCATCCACTTCCTCAATAACAGTGTCAGCCAGAGGAGGTGCTGACCCTGTGGTTGAGCCCTGCAGACAGACAGAAGTGAGAGAGACTGGGAACAGCCAATCCTTTCAGGGCTGCTTTCTACTGAGCTGGGAAAGCACCCAGAAGAAGGGCAAATTGTAGACTTGGATACAAGTGGGATTCTGAGTCATGAAAGCCCTATGAAGATGGCTGAATGAGGTGGTACTCCCTCTTGCTGCGCATTTGATCTTCCATGCTGGCTGGAATCAGCAAGACACCTTGGAGCTGTCACATTTGCCTTTCATCTCTTGAAAGGCTCTTCACTGGAAAATTAGGAAGGAGCCAGTGCTCCCTTTGCTACTGCTGATGCCACCAGGCAGTTGGTCTTTCTTTCAGCCGGGCACTCCACACTCTATTACAACAGGCCAAGCCCACAGCTTGCTGCACAGTTCTTACACGCCAGCAACGTCAGAGGTTCCTTTGCTACTCACCAAAGGACAGGCTTGTCTCCATCTGTGTGAGAGGTGACCTGCAGGGAGCAAGGGAAAAGGAACCAGAGGCCCTTAGAAAAGTGCCCTTAGAAAGGGGGCTCCCACAGCACAAGTCATTCCCAACGGAGAGCATTTCCCTTTCCCAACATGCCTCAAGGAGCAACAGCCCTTTCCCACAGCAAGCAAGAGAACAGCAAGGACACTATAGTAGGCTCTGTCTACATTTGGGCCTCTTTTGCCAGGAGAGAATAGAAACACGGCCATGGAAATGCCAGTTGTTCTTTAACAGGCTGAGCTTCTGTTCTGCCCAACAGCTCAAGCAGCATTTTCCTCTTCTCTTTCCTGCATTTTATAGATACTTCTTTTAGTTGCATGCACTACTTCCCATCAATTGGCTGAAGACGATACAACAGCAAAGCTTCCACAAAGGGCCCCCTTGCTGTGGCAGCTCTCTGCTGAAGCAGCCCAGGAACAGCTCCTGGGTTCAGCAGCAAACCCTAACTGGATTGGAGTTGGTCCCGCATTGCCAAGGGAATGGCTTTCTTGGCGCACCATAAAAGGGTCAGGTCAGACAGCCAAGGCCTGTGAATGGCAGAAGTTGGAGCAAAAGATGCTTTCCTTCACTCCTGGAGAGAAGCGCAGATGCTCAGAGTACTTCTGAGCATCTCTCCCTAGAGTCTGCAATTTGCAGGTTGTCTTGGTTGAAGCAGCAAGCTTGAGGAAATGACAGACTCCACTGCCACGCGCTGTCCCGTGGGAGGGAACGCAAGCGCTGCAGGTTGCAAATTACATTGCAAATACTCTGCAAATACTCTGCGCCTACCACCCAGTACAGATACCCCCTTCTTAGCTGATGCTGCTGGCAGCAGATTTACCAAACCAGTGGCATCTTAATGGCAATTTTGTTCCCAAAAGAAACTTGGTCACTACTGCGGCATAAAGAGCAGAGTGAAGCAAAAGCCAGGTGATGCCAGCCCCAGGATAAACCTTTACTTACGAGTCAGGTGGATCAGGTAATAGCCAGAATAAGCAAGAGAAAAGACGGTGCACACCGCGGCACAGACTCGCCCGATCATTTTAGCCGTGCTCTGCGGGTTTGCACACTGAATGCCACCCAAGGGAAAAACCAAGACTCCTCTCGGGGGGCAGGCCGTCTGCTGAGAACTCCTTGATCACAAGGATCCTCCTGCAGGGAGTGAGCGGAAAAGCTGCTCTGGACAACCAGGCCTTGGGTGCACCGGGACATCGCTGTGCTGACAGCACTGTGACGTGGCACCGCTCCCTTGACCTCACAATAGCAGCTGCTCTGGGTTTGTTGTGCCCGGCAACCAAACCTTCTGTACAGTGGATGCAAAAGAAAAGCCTGGGAAGTTCTCCTCGGTCATAAAGCAGCAGAACATGTCCTTACAGTCCATAAGCCAGTGCTCAAGGCACCCCAGGGGAACTCAGAAAACACACCGGCCCAGCCAGCACGCAAGAACCAAAAGCAAGCGTGCTTCTTCTGGCTGGCATCTTCGTTGGTTCTGAAAAGTCAACTTCTTCCGTGACATTTAGGGGGAAAAAGAAGCAAAGTAAATACATTTCCAGGAGTATTGCAGTGTGCAGCTGCTTCTTGAGCACACAGGTGCATGCTGATTGTTGCTCCCACTCTGTTTGGAGCCTGACCTCCCTATGTGGCAGGGAGATGCTGGCTTAGCTCTTGACACAAAGCTCCTCTTGTCCTGCTTGCTCTTGCTTTGGCCATCGAAAGCCTCCGAACATCCAGAGGAGCTGTGCGGTGATTCTTGGGCTGTCAGAGTTGTGCTGTTTTGGATATCTGGCAGCAGCCTGCAGCCCACTGCTCTGCAATGCCCTGCAGATGTCGAGCCCAAGGAAGGGCCTTTTGGAACAGTCCAAAGCTGCAGTCTCACAGAGGTTTGCCTAGACTCTATGCTTCCTGTAAGATTCCAAGCAGACGTTCAGATAGCCAAATCCCAGTAAAAATCAGATGCAGTCATTCCCCTCTCTGTCAAAATTTCCAGCTCAATCCAGGAATCAGCTGGAAAGTTGAATGGAAGTACTGGGTGGGAGGGGAGGGGGGAAAAAAGTGCATGCGACTCCTCTGGAATTCAACTCTGTTTTCCCATGGAATAATGATCCCTGGCTTAGCTTGCTTTTCTGGTGACTCAGCACAGACCGGTCCTCTGCTGGTGGACAGCACATTGTCTTTAAAGAAGCTTTACAATGGGCTCCTCACACTTCAGATGCTGAGGGTGGCATTTGAAAACCAATGCAATTGCTGAAAGGCCCAGCACTATCTTGAAATTCTGTTGCTGAAAAAACCCTGCAGTAGTTACCCAGAAGAATTGCCTCAATTAGAAAGCATCTCATTTTCCCCATTTCCAAGCCAGCTGACATCAACCAGCCCCTTGTAGGGCTTAGAGAAGGAAGAATGAGACGGTAGCGTGGAAAGCTGAGTGTAGGCCCTCAGACCCACTTGAGCAGAGCGCTTTGGAGCTCCAAAGGTTTAAGAGAGGGAAGCGTTAGGAAGACGCGCCGTTTCTGTTAGCACACGTCCACAACTGGCCTCTGTGCCTCTGCATTCCCAGGATGTGGAGCGTGCTTGCTTAAAATGTTGGTGAATGAGGCGAGAGACTGGTCTTTGTGTGGAGCTGCAAAGGTGCCTCAGTGCCATGAAGAGGCTCCAGGGACAGAGACAAAATGGGGCTGAGGACACAGGGCTTAATATGAGGGGAAAAGGGGCAGCTCGGAGGGCCAACGGCAACTGAGTACAAGGGAGGCAGAGGAGGGGCAGCCATGTGGGGAACCAGTGAGGTAACAGGAGCGGAGCATTGCAGTAAACTGAGACCAACAGGGGACAAGAGAGGGGAGAACATTCAAGGGGGAGTTCATATCAGGAAAAAAGGGCGGTTGAACGGGGTGATACCAATAAAACCTGTTGCATTAACATAAGCCTGCAGATGCTTATGGGTGAGAGAGAGGGGTGTCTCTCTTTGACTCTGGTCACCGTTCAGGACTGAGGTAGTAGAGCTCCAGCAGCAGGCCTCTGGGCCTCAAGAGTTTCAGCCCTCCTTTATTCTTCAATACCAAGTGATTGCCAGGAAGAACAAACAAGAGGGGCTTGGTCCCTTCTCTTGATACACCAGGAGGTGCAGCTGGAACTGGAGATGCCAGGGCATGGGGGACAAGGTCTCTGCAAGTCAGGTGGGGCGGTGTGGAGCAGCTGTCAGGGGCCAGATGGGGCAGGGCAGGGCAGGGCCCCTCTGTGAAGGGAGAGAGCCTTGGGCCACTCGGAAGCAGTGCAAAGCCATGAACGGGAGAGCCCATCCCGAGCGCACAGCTTCGAAGGCACTGCACTGACCAGCTTAGGCACAGCATGACATGGAAGGGAACATTCCAGGGCTCTGGAGGGTTTAGAGTTTTTATGGCCAGTCATGCTGAAACCAAGCGCTGGAACAGAGCATCTTCTGCTTACATCACCATCTTCATCTTCCTCATTTTGTCCTCCAGATGGCTAGTTCAGGCTGCAAGCACGTGGGACATGTGTGCTCCAGATCTGCTGAATCCCAGCTTCTTCTTTGATAGCTTAATTCTTCTTATGACAATTCATTCATTTCTCCTTAAAGGATAATTCTGAGCTTCCCTCCATCAACAATACTCTACTCTTATCTAAACAATGCTTCGTCATGAATGAAGCTTTCTATGGTCTATAGTCCTAACTAAAGACAGCTAAGCTAAGAGACCCTCAAAGCATTACATTTCCTATCTACAGCACAGCTCCTCAAAAAAACTCAGGGGATGGCTGAATCTCTGCCAATGCACGATACGTCCCCTTTTGCCTCCTCTGAGCTGGCGAGGCACAAGGGCCTCCTCAGGTACAAGCGTCTCCTCTCCAGTTTTCCTGCACTTGCTCTCCCCAGTTCAGGTAAGCCAAGCTGCTTAGCTCAGCATGCTCTTTGGGCCCCTGAAAGGGACCGTCGAGCTTAGCTACAGCATGGCAGGGAAGGAAGCCTTCCAAAACTCTGGATATTTTAGTTTTATTGCCACTCTGGCTGAAACAAAGTATCCCCTCACTGCTTCTTCATCTTCATCATTCTGCCCTGATCAGGCTGACAGCTTGTAGCGCCTGCATGGTGCAGTTCTGCTGCATCACAGCTTTTTCTCTCACAGCTTAATTCTTATCAGGACAATTCATTCTTTTCTACTTAAAAGATACCTCAGAGCTTCCCTAAATTAACAATACTCTATTCCAAGCTAAACAATCCCCTCTTGTCTAAGCTACCTAGATGCTGTAGTCCATAGAAGTCACTCCCTCAATTTCCTTAATTTTTAAAAGTTAATCTTTTGAGAGAAAAAAACAACAGCAATAAACATTGAACACCATTTTTAATAAAAACGTGTCATTTTAATAAAATGGCAAGGTTACGAAGCCATTACATTTCCTATCTACAGCACAGCTCCTTTTAAAAGTCAGGGGGTGGCTAACTCTCTGCCGGAACACTATACATCCCCTTTTCCCTGCTCTGAGCTGGCACGGCACAAGGGCCTCCTCAGGTGCAAGCGTCTCCTCTCCAGTCTTCCAGCTCTTGCTTGGCTGAGGTGATCAGAGCAGCCAGGCTGGAGGCTGGCTCGCCTGAGGTCACAAACGGATGCTGCCAGAAGAAAAACCAACATGAAAGGAACCGTTACTTTCCATGATCCCATCCTCACGGGCCCAAGCAGGATTCCTTGGCTATCAGAACGACACACCAAGAGGACCGAGGGCAGCCCATTCCGCGTGGGCCCTTCCTATCCTGTAACCTGTCTCACCCACGTGACCCACACTCCTCTTGGTCCCTTGATGCAGGTGTCCTCACGGGGCTTTTTGCCCCTTTGCTTTTTCTTACCTGCAGGAGTTCCTGGGCAGACCAGCGCCTGTCCTCGTCTGCCTGCAGGCAGCAGCGCAGAAAGTCGCGCAGGAGAGCCGAGTGGTGCTTGGGGTTCTGCAGTTTTGGGGGCCCGTTCCTTTCTATCAGCTCAAAAACCTACAGCACATGGATGGAAGAGGACACTCTGCCTGCTCCTTTCCTAGCCGCAACAGCTCTCCCCACACAGAGCCCCCTTTCTAAGCTGCACCTTACCCTGGGACGGGCTTCCCTCTCGTAAGGAGCTTCCCCTTCCACCATTTCCAGCCCCATGATCCCCAGGGACCAGATGTCCACTTTGGGGCCATAGGCTTCTCCTCTCACCACTTCCGGTGCCATCCAGCTGGGCGTGCCAACGCTGGAGCTGCGCTTGCTGCGCTCAGGGCTGAGCTGAGCACAGAGGCCAAAGTCAGCTGAGGAGAAAAACAAACCCTGTCAAAGCCAGCTACCACTGGCAAACCAGGCTAAAGGATGGCCCACCCCAAGCCTGACAAGGCCGTGCTGAATCTAGCTGAAAACGCAGCCGAGCTCTCCTTCCACGTGGCTGGAGCCAGGGAAATAAGGCATTGGCCATTTCAAAAACACCCTCACGATTCATGAACTGGCTGAACAGCGCTTCTGGGCAAGTGGCAGTCACCAAAAAGCAACCCCAGAGCACACGCAGGGAGCGCTGCACCTGAGCAGGGATACCCACCCAATTTGACCGATCCGTCCATGCCCACAAGAACGTTGTTGCTTTTGATGTCTCTGTGGATGACTTGGCGGGAATGAAGGAAATGCAGTCCTTGCAGGCACTGAGAGAGAAAGAAGGGAGGGAAAGTTAACATTTCAGCATCTGATTTCCTCCTACAATAAAGGAAAGGGCTCTAAGAGATTGACAGCTTTCTCAGGGAATTGTGAAGGAGGCTGCACTATCATGGTGCGTTCAAGAGGAAGAGCTTGCTGCTTCAATGCTCTTAGAAGTGTTTTCTATATTTCAAAGTGAAGGCATTGGAGCTTGCACAAGTCCATCCTGCCGTGGGTACCAAGCACGTGACCTTTGGCTGGCGAGCAGCGTGGCAAAGATTTTCTCGGAAGCCCTGTGGCAGCAGAGGAGGAAGTAGCACAATAGACCTGTTTCAGAATCCATCGCCATCGGGGCTGCAATGCTATCTTTTGAAGCTGAGGACATCTCCTTTAGCCTTGGCTTGAAATTCTGCCACCTGCATGCGGGCTTAGAATGTCAAGGAAAGTAGGACAGACAGACAGGCTCCAGGCAAACATTCAGAGGCAAAGCTGAGAGGAGGAAACCAGGAAACGAAGCAAGTGAGCGAGCACGAGCGCCAGAGGACAGACAGTAGGGAAGAGTGCAAGGACAGAGCCTGAGGAGTGCGGGGACTCCGACAGGCAGCTCACTTCAGACGAATGCTATTACTTCTCCTCTGTGTCGTGACAGCAGCACCAAAAGAAAGCCGGGAGCAAGAAATCTCGGCTGTCCTTAACCACCAGTTCACAAGAGCCATCCTGGGCAGGCCGGGGGAAGCAAAAGCGGGATCCCTCACCTCCCGACAGACAGCGCCTATCTGTCCTTCCTCCAGGAACACTGCACTGAGCACATCAAACAACGTGCCGCCGTCCATGAACTCCATCGCCAGCCAGAGCTCCGTATCCACCAGGTAGCTGAAAGAAGCAAACCACAGCATGGAGACAGAGAGAGAGAGAGAGAGGAAGGGGCCCAGCTCAGTCACCCGAGGGCCTGACCCAGGCTTTTGCAACTGCTGTCCAAGCTACATATGCCAGAAGAGTTTCTTGAACACCAGGTGCAAACCCCTCCCCTGCAGAGAAATCATGAACAGCTCCATTTTCTGCTGGTTGACCAAAGGGTGTTGTCACTTCTGGCTTGCACTCTCTAAAGCTACAAAGACTAGAGAATATCCCAACCTGTCTAAGTAGCTAACAATATTGGGATTCCTGCTGTCCCTCATGACCAGGATTTCATTGACAGCCAGCTCCTCGGACATCTCCTCAAGCGACATTATCTTGATGGCCACCTAAAAAGACATTGGCGACCATTAACTTGAGAAGTGGCTCCCTGCATGAGAGGGAGACGGAGAGAGGAAGGAGCACGGAGAGAGTGCTTGTGCCATGACACAGCGAGCTGTGCCAGACTGCCTTGTTTCTAGACAGCAGAGCTTAGGAGAAACTCCTGGGGGTATTGACACTTTACCTGTTGTCCTGTGCTGGTGTCGAGGGCTTTATAAACAGCTCCAAACCCCCTAGAAAGAGAATGGCAGCAGAAAAAGCTCTTTCCAGCTGGCAGTGAAAGCAAGCCTAGGCAGGAGATCTCCCCAGGCTGCCTGGACTCCTTAGAAAATGCCTGGCTGTGGCACCTCGTCAGCCGACAGCGCACCAGCCCACCAGCCCTCTGCCATGCAGGGCAGGGTGTCCAAGGGAGCACTGAGCTCCCACACGAAGACCAAGGCCTTCTGCAAATCTCCAAGGCACACGCCCAGTTAGTTCCATTCCAGTGTTAAGGGGGACTCCCTCTGTGTGAGGGTTTTCACTCAGGTGTGCACGTGGGTTGAAATCTGGAGAAGACTAACTTTGAAAACACTGCCTTGTAGAACTGTTATCAGGCAGCTCTTGAGTGGCAAGGTGCTCTTTGAGGCCACACAGACACAGAGGCAGGGGATCTTTCAGCTCCTGCTCCTCAGTGCTGCAAGCGAGACATGGCTAGCATCAAGTTGTCTTTGATGATGCTTCCTGACTGCTCTGACTGAGCAATCCTGAGAGGTGGCAGGAGGCAAAGCCAGAGTCTGACCATGTTTGGAGCTTGCCTGACTTCACGCTTGATATTGCATAAGCTGAAGACCCGGCCCATGGTTTCTTTTATGGAGTAGACGTCACACTTACCCTCGTCCAAGTTCTTCAAATGCCCTGTATTTCTTCATTGGCTCACCCAGGCTCACAATGCTCCCTGAGAAAGACAAAAGCCATGCAAGGAGCTCACTTTCAACCAGAGACGCTGCTCCCCGGACAATCCAAAATGCATCCCCACTGTCAGGAGTTTGAGAGCTGCCTGGGGCCTAGTCACTCGCGACGTGCCAGCCCTTCTGCTCAACCAGAAGCAATCTCTGCTTTTGCCTTTGGCACAGAAGGCAGCCCAGGCAGATCCAAGCCAGGCTCAGCTGCCCCCAGAGGCAGCAGGAACACCCTGAGCACTCCCTCACTGCCTCAAAGCACAACCACAGGTTCTGTTGAGTGCCTCCGAGACTGAGGGGGAACTTCTGGCTGAGCCTACACCGGGAACCGCAGACAACACACTGCTCTGGCAGACAAGAAATACACCAGACGTACTCAGTGTCTTCAGGTCCTGCTCCTCTCTCATCTCGGGCTGCTGGGCTGGGCTGCCGGATGAAGGGCCGGCAGCTGGGGGAGCGCTGGCTGCTGCAGGCGATGCTGGTCCAGCGGCACGCTGAATGGCAGAGCCTGTGTTGAGCTGGGACAAGAAAGGATTGCCCCTCAGAAGGGTGGCTGGTACAGATGCCCCGGAGAGCACACAGCAAAAGCAAGGCTTTTGGAAGATGCTGCCAGCCACCACCAGGCCTCCTCAGCTGGGGAGTTTTGGATGTCCCCTTCTCAAAGGCAATGGGAAAACCACTAAGGCTGCTTTGATACAGCCCCTCATGGCCACTTCCCTGCTCCACTGTTTTGGCTTTCCTGCAAGACCACTGCAGCAGGGGATCAATGGGTTTGAAAAGGTCCAGAAAGAGATCAGAGCACGGCCCCAGAGCCTTGTTCTTCTCCTCCTCCTCCTCCTCCTGTGTTTTCCTTGACAATGAAATCACCATGGAGCTAGCATGCAACTGTCTGACCACAAGTCTGGAGCGTGCCCCTTCTCTGATCTGTTTCTCTGATTTCCCCTCTGTATTCCAGGCATTAGGGGGCAGCCCATGGGAGTTGCGTTCCAGCCCTGCTGAGACCCATCCGCCCTTTACAATGTGGAGCCTCCTAGGATTCTCCTCACCAAACCCTGCTCTGACCGTGGGGAAGTCCAGGACAGTCTACTTTATGCCTGAAGCTAATTAGTCCATGGAGAGTGGCTAGTCCCTTTCAGGGACCAGTGTCTCCCAAAATAATCCCGCAAGGCTGTCAACTGAGGCTTTGCACCACTCCGTCCACTGACTGCAGGCAGCCCGCCCTGACAGTGGGCACAAGGGGCTCACTTCTACATTAGGAATAATTTAATGCTGCCTCTTGTCTGATCCCAAGAGACATTCTCGGGCCCTCTCAGCATCCCAGAAAAGTGACGCTCAAGTGTCAAAGTTCAGAACCCACTGGCCAGGGGTCCCTGGCTTGGCTGAAGCAGCACTACGTCATGGCAGGCACACAGCCCCCAGCATCTTCAGCCGCGAGCAACGAGGGCTGGGTCATCCAAAGCTTGAAGCTTGGCCCTGCACCACAGGCAGTGCCAAGCTCAGATGCCACTTACTGGCTCTGCAAGTTCAGGCTGTGGAGGGAGAGCAGCTGGAGGCTTGATGTTGTTTTGCTCCTCTTCATCCACTTCCTCAATAACAGTGTCAGCCAGAGGAGGTGCTGACCCTGTGGTTGAGCCCTGCAGACAGACAGAAGTGAGAGAGACTGGGAACAGCCAATCCTTTCAGGGCTGCTTTCTACTGAGCTGGGAAAGCACCCAGAAGAAGGGCAAATTGTAGACTTGGATACAAGTGGGATTCTGAGTCATGAAAGCCCTATGAAGATGGCTGAATGAGGTGGTACTCCCTCTTGCTGCGCATTTGATCTTCCATGCTGGCTGGAATCAGCAAGACACCTTGGAGCTGTCACATTTGCCTTTCATCTCTTGAAAGGCTCTTCACTGGAAAATTAGGAAGGAGCCAGTGCTCCCTTTGCTACTGCTGATGCCACCAGGCAGTTGGTCTTTCTTTCAGCCGGGCACTCCACACTCTATTACAACAGGCCAAGCCCACAGCTTGCTGCACAGTTCTTACACGCCAGCAACGTCAGAGGTTCCTTTGCTACTCACCAAAGGACAGGCTTGTCTCCATCTGTGTGAGAGGTGACCTGCAGGGAGCAAGGGAAAAGGAACCAGAGGCCCTTAGAAAAGTGCCCTTAGAAAGGGGGCTCCCACAGCACAAGTCATTCCCAACGGAGAGCATTTCCCTTTCCCAACATGCCTCAAGGAGCAACAGCCCTTTCCCACAGCAAGCAAGAGAACAGCAAGGACACTATAGTAGGCTCTGTCTACATTTGGGCCTCTTTTGCCAGGAGAGAATAGAAACACGGCCATGGAAATGCCAGTTGTTCTTTAACAGGCTGAGCTTCTGTTCTGCCCAACAGCTCAAGCAGCATTTTCCTCTTCTCTTTCCTGCATTTTATAGATACTTCTTTTAGTTGCATGCACTACTTCCCATCAATTGGCTGAAGACGATACAACAGCAAAGCTTCCACAAAGGGCCCCCTTGCTGTGGCAGCTCTCTGCTGAAGCAGCCCAGGAACAGCTCCTGGGTTCAGCAGCAAACCCTAACTGGATTGGAGTTGGTCCCGCATTGCCAAGGGAATGGCTTTCTTGGCGCACCATAAAAGGGTCGGGTCAGACAGCCAAGGCCTGTGAATGGCAGAAGTTGGAGCAAAAGATGCTTTCCTTCACTCCTGGAGAGAAGCGCAGATGCTCAGAGTACTTCTGAGCATCTCTCCCTAGAGTCTGCAATTTGCAGGTTGTCTTGGTTGAAGCAGCAAGCTTGAGGAAATGACAGACTCCACTGCCACGCGCTGTCCCGTGGGAGGGAACGCAAGCGCTGCAGGTTGCAAATTACATTGCAAATACTCTGCAAATACTCTGCGCCTACCACCCAGTACAGATACCCCCTTCTTAGCTGATGCTGCTGGCAGCAGATTTACCAAACCAGTGGCATCTTAATGGCAATTTTGTTCCCAAAAGAAACTTGGTCACTACTGCGGCATAAAGAGCAGAGTGAAGCAAAAGCCAGGTGATGCCAGCCCCAGGATAAACCTTTACTTACGAGTCAGGTGGATCAGGTAATAGCCAGAATAAGCAAGAGAAAAGACGGTGCACACCGCGGCACAGACTCGCCCGATCATTTTAGCCGTGCTCTGCGGGTTTGCACACTGAATGCCACCCAAGGGAAAAACCAAGACTCCTCTCGGGGGGCAGGCCGTCTGCTGAGAACTCCTTGATCACAAGGATCCTCCTGCAGGGAGTGAGCGGAAAAGCTGCTCTGGACAACCAGGCCTTGGGTGCACCGGGACATCGCTGTGCTGACAGCACTGTGACGTGGCACCGCTCCCTTGACCTGACAATAGCAGCTGCTCTGGGTTTGTTGTGCCCGGCAACCAAACCTTCTGTACAGTGGATGCAAAAGAAAAGCCTGGGAAGTTCTCCTCGGTCATAAAGCAGCAGAACATGTCCTTACAGTCCATAAGCCAGTGCTCAAGGCACCCCAGGGGAACTCAGAAAACACACCGGCCCAGCCAGCACGCAAGAACCAAAAGCAAGCGTGCTTCTTCTGGCTGGCATCTTCGTTGGTTCTGAAAAGTCAACTTCTTCCGTGACATTTAGGGGGAAAAAGAAGCAAAGTAAATACATTTCCAGGAGTATTGCAGTGTGCAGCTGCTTCTTGAGCACACAGGTGCATGCTGATTGTTGCTCCCACTCTGTTTGGAGCCTGACCTCCCTATGTGGCAGGGAGATGCTGGCTTAGCTCTTGACACAAAGCTCCTCTTGTCCTGCTTGCTCTTGCTTTGGCCATCGAAAGCCTCCGAACATCCAGAGGAGCTGTGCGGTGATTCTTGGGCTGTCAGAGTTGTGCTGTTTTGGATATCTGGCAGCAGCCTGCAGCCCACTGCTCTGCAATGCCCTGCAGATGTCGAGCCCAAGGAAGGGCCTTTTGGAACAGTCCAAAGCTGCAGTCTCACAGAGGTTTGCCTAGACTCTATGCTTCCTGTAAGATTCCAAGCAGACGTTCAGATAGCCAAATCCCAGTAAAAATCAGATGCAGTCATTCCCCTCTCTGTCAAAATTTCCAGCTCAATCCAGGAATCAGCTGGAAAGTTGAATGGAAGTACTGGGTGGGAGGGGAGGGGGGAAAAAAGTGCATGCGACTCCTCTGGAATTCAACTCTGTTTTCCCATGGAATAATGATCCCTGGCTTAGCTTGCTTTTCTGGTGACTCAGCACAGACCGGTCCTCTGCTGGTGGACAGCACATTGTCTTTAAAGAAGCTTTACAATGGGCTCCTCACACTTCAGATGCTGAGGGTGGCATTTGAAAACCAATGCAATTGCTGAAAGGCCCAGCACTATCTTGAAATTCTGTTGCTGAAAAAACCCTGCAGTAGTTACCCAGAAGAATTGCCTCAATTAGAAAGCATCTCATTTTCCCCATTTCCAAGCCAGCTGACATCAACCAGCCCCTTGTAGGGCTTAGAGAAGGAAGAATGAGACGGTAGCGTGGAAAGCTGAGTGTAGGCCCTCAGACCCACTTGAGCAGAGCGCTTTGGAGCTCCAAAGGTTTAAGAGAGGGAAGCGTTAGGAAGACGCGCCGTTTCTGTTAGCACACGTCCACAACTGGCCTCTGTGCCTCTGCATTCCCAGGATGTGGAGCGTGCTTGCTTAAAATGTTGGTGAATGAGGCGAGAGACTGGTCTTTGTGTGGAGCTGCAAAGGTGCCTCAGTGCCATGAAGAGGCTCCAGGGACAGAGACAAAATGGGGCTGAGGACACAGGGCTTAATATGAGGGGAAAAGGGGCAGCTCGGAGGGCCAACGGCAACTGAGTACAAGGGAGGCAGAGGAGGGGCAGCCATGTGGGGAACCAGTGAGGTAACAGGAGCGGAGCATTGCAGTAAACTGAGACCAACAGGGGACAAGAGAGGGGAGAACATTCAAGGGGGAGTTCATATCAGGAAAAAAGGGCGGTTGAACGGGGTGATACCAATAAAACCTGTTGCATTAACATAAGCCTGCAGATGCTTATGGGTGAGAGAGAGGGGTGTCTCTCTTTGACTCTGGTCACCGTTCAGGACTGAGGTAGTAGAGCTCCAGCGGCAGGCCTCTGGGCCTCAAGAGTTTCAGCCCTCCTTTATTCTTCAATACCAAGTGATTGCCAGGAAGAACAAACAAGAGGGGCTTGGTCCCTTCTCTTGATACACCAGGAGGTGCAGCTGGAACTGGAGATGCCAGGGCATGGGGGACAAGGTCTCTGCAAGTCAGGTGGGGCGGTGTGGAGCAGCTGTCAGGGGCCAGATGGGGCAGGGCAGGGCAGGGCCCCTCTGTGAAGGGAGAGAGCCTTGGGCCACTCGGAAGCAGTGCAAAGCCATGAACGGGAGAGCCCATCCCGAGCGCACAGCTTCGAAGGCACTGCACTGACCAGCTTAGGCACAGCATGACATGGAAGGGAACATTCCAGGGCTCTGGAGGGTTTAGAGTTTTTATGGCCAGTCATGCTGAAACCAAGCGCTGGAACAGAGCATCTTCTGCTTACATCACCATCTTCATCTTCCTCATTTTGTCCTCCAGATGGCTAGTTCAGGCTGCAAGCACGTGGGACATGGGTGCTCCAGATCTGCTGAATCCCAGCTTCTTCTTTGATAGCTTAATTCTTCTTATGACAATTCATTCATTTCTCCTTAAAGGATAATTCTGAGCTTCCCTCCATCAACAATACTCTACTCTTATCTAAACAATGCTTCGTCATGAATGAAGCTTTCTATGGTCTATAGTCCTAACTAAAGACAGCTAAGCTAAGAGACCCTCAAAGCATTACATTTCCTATCTACAGCACAGCTCCTCAAAAAAACTCAGGGGATGGCTGAATCTCTGCCAATGCACGATACGTCCCCTTTTGCCTCCTCTGAGCTGGCGAGGCACAAGGGCCTCCTCAGGTACAAGCGTCTCCTCTCCAGTTTTCCTGCACTTGCTCTCCCCAGTTCAGGTAAGCCAAGCTGCTTAGCTCAGCATGCTCTTTGGGCCCCTGAAAGGGACCGTCGAGCTTAGCTACAGCATGGCAGGGAAGGAAGCCTTCCAAAAACTCTGGATATTTTAGTTTTATTGCCACTCTGGCTGAAACAAAGTATCCCCTCACTGCTTCTTCATCTTCATCATTCTGCCCTGATCAGGCTGACAGCTTGTAGCGCCTGCATGGTGCAGTTCTGCTGCATCACAGCTTTTCCTCTCACAGCTTAATTCTTATCAGGACAATTCATTCTTTTCTACTTAAAAGATACCTCAGAGCTTCCCTAAATTAACAATACTCTATTCCAAGCTAAACAATCCCCTCTTGTCTAAGCTACCTAGATGCTGTAGTCCATAGAAGTCACTCCCTCAATTTCCTTAATTTTTAAAAGTTAATCTTTTGAGAGAAAAAAACAACAGCAATAAACATTGAACACCATTTTTAATAAAAATGTGTCATTTTAATAAAATGGCAAGGTTACGAAGCCATTACATTTCCTATCTACAGCACAGCTCCTTTTAAAAGTCAGGGGGTGGCTAACTCTCTGCCGGAACACTATACATCCCCTTTTCCCTGCTCTGAGCTGGCACGGCACAAGGGCCTCCTCAGGCGCAAGCGTCTCCTCTCCAGTCTTCCAGCTCTTGCTTGGCTGAGGTGATCAGAGCAGCCAGGCTGGAGGCTGGCTCGCCTGAGGTCACAAACGGATGCTGCCAGAAGAAAAACCAACATGAAAGGAACCGTTACTTTCCATGATCCCATCCTCACGGGCCCAAGCAGGATTCCTTGGCTATCAGAACGACACACCAAGAGGACCGAGGGCAGCCCATTCTGCGTGGGCCCTTCCTGTCCTGTAACCTGTCTCACCCACGTGACCCACACTCCTCTTGATCCCTTGATGCAGGTGTCCTCACGGGGCTTTTTGCCCCTTTGCTTTTTCTTACCTGCAGGAGTTCCTGGGCAGACCAGCGCCTGTCCTCGTCTGCCTGCAGGCAGCAGCGCAGAAAGTCGCGCAGGAGAGCCGAGTGGTGCTTGGGTTCTGCAGTTTTGGGGGCCCGTTCCTTTCTATCAGCTCAAAAACCTACAGCACATGGATGGAAGAGGACACTCTGCCTGCTCCTTTCCTAGCCGCAACAGCTCTCCCCACACAGAGCCCCCTTTCTAAGCTGCACCTTACCCTGGGACGGGCTTCCCTCTCGTAAGGAGCTTCCCCTTCCACCATTTCCAGCCCCATGATCCCCAGGGACCAGATGTCCACTTTGGGGCCATAGGCTTCTCCTCTCACCACTTCCGGTGCCATCCAGCTGGGCGTGCCAACGCTGGAGCTGCGCTTGCTGCGCTCAGGGCTGAGCTGAGCACAGAGGCCAAAGTCAGCTGAGGAGAAAAACAAACCCTGTCAAAGCCAGCTACCACTGGCAAACCAGGCTAAAGGATGGCCCACCCCAAGCCTGACAAGGCCGTGCTGAATCTAGCTGAAAACGCAGCCGAGCTCTCCTTCCACGTGGCTGGAGCCAGGGAAATAAGGCATTGGCCATTTCAAAAACACCCTCACGATTCATGAACTGGCTGAACAGCGCTTCTGGGCAAGTGGCAGTCACCAAAAAGCAACCCCAGAGCACACGCAGGGAGTGCTGCACCTGAGCAGGGATACCCACCCCAATTTGACCGATCCGTCCATGCCCACAAGAACGTTGTTGCTTTTGATGTCTCTGTGGATGACTTGGCGGGAATGAAGGAAATGCAGTCCTTGCAGGCACTGAGAGAGAAAGAAGGGAGGGAAAGTTAACATTTCAGCATCTGATTTCCTCCTACAATAAAGGAAAGGGCTCTAAGAGATTGACAGCTTTCTCAGGGAATTGTGAAGGAGGCTGCACTATCATGGTGCGTTCAAGAGGAAGAGCTTGCTGCTTCAATGCTCTTAGAAGTGTTTTCTATATTTCAAAGTGAAGGCATTGGAGCTTGCACAAGTCCATCCTGCCGTGGGTACCAAGCACGTGACCTTTGGCTGGCGAGCAGCGTGGCAAAGATTTTCTCGGAAGCCCTGTGGCAGCAGAGGAGGAAGTAGCACAATAGACCTGTTTCAGAATCCATCGCCATCGGGGCTGCAATGCTATCTTTTGAAGCTGAGGACATCTCCTTTAGCCTTGGCTTGAAATTCTGCCACCTGCATGCGGGCTTAGAATGTC
>NW_027099633.1:0-26451 GCF_031753505.1 Anomalospiza imberbis | reverse complement strand
CACAGCGCCCAGAAGCCCGGTGCTCTGCTGCTTTGTTTTTCGCAGTCAGTCAATTGCACACTAGTGAAGCTGAGCCAGGCTCTTCAGCTTTGCTGCTTTTGAGCATCTGTGCCCCACTTATGCTCTGTGACATCTCTGGAGGTTGTTTGCCTCGCCCAGGCTGGAAAGTGCCCGCTAGTACCTAGAGCTGGGCAGGAGAGGGCAGAGAGCACTTCCATCTGACAGCAGGTTGCAGATTGCCTCGGAAAGAGCCGTGTCCTTGGAATGTGCAGCAAATCCTCTTTCTTTGCCAACCGCACTTAGTGTGCAGTGCAGGTACGCTCTCCCCTTGCCAAATGGAGTGGGAAAGCTTTTTGCTAAGCTAGAGATGACTAGAGAAGCAGAAGCGCGGCTCCGGAGCTATCCGGAAGAAAGTGCCGTTTCCCGGGGGTCTTTCGGCTTGAAGCGGCGCTCCGGAGCGCTTTGCTGCCGCTTTACTGAGTCTGTGCGCGAATTAGCCGCTTCTTCGCCTCCGAGAAGCAGAGATCGCGGTTGCTTGGAAGAGGCGAAGAACGAAGCCGCAAAGAAGCGGGGCTTGTGTGTGAAGCCTTCAGACTGCCGGGGGACAGTGGCTGCCGCTCTCCTGCCTCTTGAATTCACTCTCGGCAAGCGAATGGAAAAGCGTTCCAGGACAACTTGCCTGGGTTTTGACTTGGTCCTGATGCGTCCCACCTTGGCAAGTCTTGCTCGTCGCCAGAGGCTCCGAGATGCACCGAAGACGGGTGGCAGCTGCTGAAAAGAAGGGCAGCGGTGAGTTTGTCGACAAGCAAGAACATAGGGCAGCTGCCTGTGCTTGGGAAGGAGCAGCTGCCTGGTTTTGGCAATTGCCTTCACAGCGCCCAGAAGCCCGGTGCTCTGCTGCTTTGTTTTTCGCAGTCAGTCAATTGCACACTAGTGAAGCTGAGCCAGGCTCTTCAGCTTTGCTGCTTTTGAGCATCTGTGCTCCACTTAGGCTCTGTGACATCTCTCGAGGTTGTTTTGCCTCGCCCAGGCTAGCAAGTGCCCGCTAGTACCTAGAGCTGGGCAGGAGAGCGGCAGAGAGCACTTCCATCTGACAGCAGGTTGCAGATTGCCTCAGAAACAGCCGTTGTCCTTGGAATGTGCAGCAAATCCTCTTTCTTTGCAAACCGCGGTTAGTGTGCAGTGCAGGTACACTCTCCCCTTGCCAACTGGAGTGGGAAAGATTTTCGCTAAGCTAGAGATGACTAGAGAAGCAGAAGCGCGGCTCCGAGAGCTATCCGGAAGAAAGTGCCGTTTCCCGGGGTCTTTCGGCTTGAAGCGGGCGCTCCGGAGCGCTCCGCTGCCGCTTTACTGAGCTCTGCGCAAATTAGCCGCTTCTTCGCCTCCGAGAAGCAGAGATCGCGGTTGCTTAGAAGAGGCGAAGAACGAAGCCGCAAAGAAGCGGGCTTTGTGTGTGAAGCCTTCCGACTGCCAGAGGACAGTGGCTGCCGCTCTCCTGCCTCTTGAATTCACTCTCGGCAAGCGAATGGAAAGCGTTTCCAGGACAACTTGCCTGGGTTTTGACTTGGTCCTGATGCCTCCCACCTTGGCAAGTCTTGCTCGTCGCCAGAGGCTCCGAGATGCACCGAAGACGGTGGCAGCTGCTGAAAAGAAGGGCAGCGGTTGAGTTAGTCGACAAGCAAGAACATGGGCAGCTGCCTGTGCTTGGGAAGGAGCAGCTGCCTGGTTTCTGGCAATTGCCTTCACAGCGCCCAGAAGCCCGGTGCTCTGCTGCTTTGTTTTTCACAGTCAGTCAATTGCACACTAGTGAAGCTGAGCCAGGCTCTTCAGCTTTGCTGCTTTTGAGCATCTGTGCTCCACTTAGGCTCTGTGACATCTCTCGAGGTTGTTTGCCTCGGCCAGGCTGGAAAGTGCCCGCTAGTACCTAGAGCTGGGCAGGAGAGGGCAGAGAGCACTTCCATCTGACAGCAGGTTGCAGATTGCCTCAGAAACAGCCCGTGTCCTTGGAATGTGCAGCAAATCCTCTTTCTTTGCAAACCGCGGTTAGTGTGCAGTGCAGGTAGGCTCTCCCCCTTGCCAAATGGAGTGGGAAAGCTTTTTCGCTAAGCTAGAGATGACTAGAGAAGCAGAAGCGCGGCTCCGGAGCTATCCGGAGGAAAGTGCCGCTTCCCGGCGTCTTTCGGCTTGAAGCGGCGCTCCGGAGCGCTCCGCTGCCGCTTTACTGAGCTGGTGCGCGAATTAGCCGCTTCTTCGCCTCCGAGAAGCAGAGATCGCGGTTGCTTAGAAGAGGCGAAGAACGAAGCCGCAAAGAAGCGGGCTTGTGTGCGAAGCCTTCAGACTGCCGGAGGACAGTGGCTGCCGCTCTCCTGCCTCTTGAATTCACTCTCGGCAAGCGAATGGAAAGCGTTCCAGGACAACTTGCCTGGGTTTTTACTTGGTCCTGATGCGTCCCACCTTGGCAAGTCTTGCTCGTCGCCAGAGGCTCCGAGATGCACCGAAGACGGTGGCAGCTGCTGAAAAGAAGGGCAGCGGTGAGTTTGTCGACAAGCAAGAACATGGGGCAGCTGCCTGTGCTTGGGAAGGAACAGCTGCCTGGTTTTGGCAATTGCCTTCACAGCGCCCAGAAGCCCGGTGCTCTGCTGCTTTGTTTTTCACAGTCAGTCAATTGCACACTAGTGAAGCTGAGCCAGGCTCTTCAGCTTTGCTGCTTTTGAGCATCTGTGCTCCACTTAGGCTCTGTGACATCTCTCGAGGTTGTTTGCCTCGGCCAGGCTGGAAAGTGCCCGCTAGTACCTAGAGCTGGGGCAGGAGAGGGCAGAGAGCACTTCCATCTGACAGCAGGTTTGCAGATTGCCTCGGAAAGAGCCGTGTCCTTGGAATGTGCAGCAAATCCCTCTTTCTTTGCAATCCGCGGTTAGTGGTGCCAGTGCAGGTACGCTCTCCCCTTGCCAAATGGAGTGGGAAAGCTTTTCGCTAAGCTAGAGATGACTAGAGAAGCAGAAGCGCGGCTCCGGAGCTATCCGGAGGAAAGTGCCGCTTCCCCGGCGTCTTTTCGGCTTGAAGCGGCGCTCCGGAGCGCTCCGCTGCCGCTTTACTGAGCTGTGCGCGAATTAGCCGCTTCTTCGCCTCCGAGAAGCAGAGATCGCGGTTGCTTGGAAGAGGCGAAGAACGAAGCCGCAAAGAAGCGGGCTTGTGTGTGAAGCCTTCAGACTGCCGGAGGACGGTGGCTGCCGCTCTCCCTGCCTCTTGAATTCACTCTCGGCAAGCGAATGGAAAGCGTTCCAGGACAACTTGCCTGGGTTTTGACTTTGTCCTGATGCGTCCCCACCTTGGCAAGTCTTGCTCGTCGCCAGAGGCTGCGAGATGCACAGAAGACTATGGCAGCTGCTGAAAAGAAGGTCAGCGGTGAGTTTGTCGACAAGCAAGAACATAGGCAGCTGCCTGTGCTTGGGAAGGAGCAGCTGCCTGGTTTTGGCAATTGCCTTCACAGCGCCCAGAAGCCCGGTGCTCTGCTGCTTTGTTTTTCGCAGTCAGTCAATTGCACACTAGTGAAGCTGAGCCAGGCTCTTCAGCTTTGCTGCTTTTGAGCATCTGTGCTCCACTTATGCTCTGTGACATCTCTGGAGGTTGTTTGCCTCGCCCAGGCTGGAAAGTGCCCGCTAGTACCTAGAGCTGGGCAGGAGAGGGCAGAGAGCACTTCCATCTGACAGCAGGTTGCAGATTGCCTCGGAAAGAGCCGTGTCCTTGGAATGTGCAGCAAATCCTCTTTCTTTGCAAACCGCGGTTAGTGTGCAGTGCAGGTAGGCTCTCCCCTTGCCAAATGGAGTGGGAAAGCTTTTCGCTAAGCTAGAGATGACTAGAGAAGCAGAAGCGCGGCTCCGGAGCTATCCGGAGGAAAGTGCCGCTTCCCGGCGTCTTTCGGCTTGAAGCGGGGCTCCGGAGCGCTCCGCTGCCGCTTTACTGAGCTGTGCGCGAATTAGCCGCTTCTTCGCCTCCGAGAAGCAGAGATCGCGGTTGCTTGGAAGAGGCGAAGAACGAAGCCGCAAAGAAGCGGGCTTGTGTGTGAAGCCTTCAGACTGCCGGAGGACAGTGGCTGCCGCTCTCCTGCCTCTTGAATTCACTCTCGGCAAGCGAATGGAAAGCGTTCCAGGACAACTTGCCTGGGTTTTGACTTGGTCCTGATGCGTCCCACCTTGGCAAGTCTTGCTCGTCGCCAGAGGCTCCGAGATGCACCGAAGACGGTGGCAGCTGCTGAAAAGAAGGTCAGCAGTGAGTTTGTCGACAAGCAAGAACATAGGCAGCTGCCTGTGCTTGGGAAGGAGCAGCTGCCTGGTTTTGGCAATTGCCTTCACAGCGCCCAGAAGCCCGGTGCTCTGCTGCTTTGTTTTTCGCAGTCAGTCAATTGCACACTAGTGAAGCTGAGCCAGGCTCTTCAGCTTTGCTGCTTTTGAGCATCTGTGCTCCACTTATGCTCTGTGACATCTCTCGAGGTTGTTTGCCTCGGCCAGGCTGGAAAGTGCCCGCTAGTACCTAGAGCTGGGCAGGAGAGGGCAGAGAGCACTTCCATCTGACAGCAGGTTGCAGATTGCCTCGGAAAGAGCCGTGTCCTTGGAATGTGCAGCAAATCCTCTTTCTTTGCAAACCGCGGTTAGTGTGCAGTGCAGGTAGGCTCTCCCCTTGCCAAATGGAGTGGGAAAGCTTTTCGCTAAGCTAGAGATGACTAGAGAAGCAGAAGCGCGGCTCCGGAGCTATCCGGAGGAAAGTGCCGCTTCCCGGCGTCTTTCGGCTTGAAGCGGGGCTCCGGAGCGCTCCGCTGCCGCTTTACTGAGCTGTGCGCGAATTAGCCGCTTCTTCGCCTCCGAGAAGCAGAGATCGCGGTTGCTTGGAAGAGGCGAAGAACGAAGCCGCAAAGAAGCGGGCTTGTGTGTGAAGCCTTCAGACTGCCGGAGGACAGTGGCTGCCGCTCTCCTGCCTCTTGAATTCACTCTCGGCAAGCGAATGGAAAGCGTTCCAGGACAACTTGCCTGGGTTTTGACTTGGTCCTGATGCGTCCCACCTTGGCAAGTCTTGCTCGTCGCCAGAGGCTCCGAGATGCACCGAAGACGGTGGCAGCTGCTGAAAAGAAGGGCAGCGGTGAGTTTGTCGACAAGCAAGAACATAGGCAGCTGCCTGTGCTTGGGAAGGAGCAGCTGCCTGGTTTTGGCAATTGCCTTCACAGCGCCCAGAAGCCCAGTGCTCTGCTGCTTTGTTTTTCGCAGTCAGTCAATTGCACACTAGTGAAGCTGAGCCAGGCTCTTCAGCTTTGCTGCTTTTGAGCATCTGTGCCCCACTTATGCTCTGTGACATCTCTGGAGGTTGTTTGCCTCGCCCAGGCTGGAAAGTGCCCGCTAGTACCTAGAGCTGGGCAGGAGAGGGCAGAGAGCACTTCCATCTGACAGCAGGTTGCAGATTGCCTCGGAAAGAGCCGTGTCCTTGGAATGTGCAGCAAATCCTCTTTCTTTGCCAACCGCACTTAGTGTGCAGTGCAGGTACGCTCTCCCCTTGCCAAATGGAGTGGGAAAGCTTTTTGCTAAGCTAGAGATGACTAGAGAAGCAGAAGCGCGGCTCCGGAGCTATCCGGAAGAAAGTGCCGTTTCCCGGGGTCTTTCGGCTTGAAGCGGCGCTCCGGAGCGCTTTGCTGCCGCTTTACTGAGCTGTGCGCGAATTAGCCGCTTCTTCGCCTCCGAGAAGCAGAGATCGCGGTTGCTTGGAAGAGGCGAAGAACGAAGCCGCAAAGAAGCGGGCTTGTGTGTGAAGCCTTCAGACTGCCGGGGGACAGTGGCTGCCGCTCTCCTGCCTCTTGAATTCACTCTCGGCAAGCGAATGGAAAGCGTTCCAGGACAACTTGCCTGGGTTTTGACTTGGTCCTGATGCGTCCCACCTTGGCAAGTCTTGCTCGTCGCCAGAGGCTCCGAGATGCACCGAAGACGGTGGCAGCTGCTGAAAAGAAGGGCAGCGGTGAGTTTGTCGACAAGCAAGAACATAGGCAGCTGCCTGTGCTTGGGAAGGAGCAGCTGCCTGGTTTTGGCAATTGCCTTCACAGCGCCCAGAAGCCCGGTGCTCTGCTGCTTTGTTTTTCACAGTCAGTCAATTGCACACTAGTGAAGCTGAGCCAGGCTCTTCAGCTTTGCTGCTTTTGAGCATCTGTGCTCCACTTAGGCTCTGTGACATCTCTCGAGGTTGTTTGCCTCGCCCAGGCTAGCAAGTGCCCGCTAGTACCTAGAGCTGGGCAGGAGAGGGCAGAGAGCACTTCCATCTGACAGCAGGTTGCAGATTGCCTCAGAAACAGCCGTGTCCTTGGAATGTGCAGCAAATCCTCTTTCTTTGCAAACCGCGGTTAGTGTGCAGTGCAGGTACACTCTCCCCTTGCCAACTGGAGTGGGAAAGATTTTCGCTAAGCTAGAGATGACTAGAGAAGCAGAAGCGCGGCTCCGGAGCTATCCGGAGGAAATTGCCGCTTCCCGGCGTCTTTCGGCTTGAAGCGGCGCTCCGGAGCGCTCCGCTGCCGCTTTACTGAGCTGTGCGCGAATTAGCCGCTTCTTCGCCTCCGAGAAGCAGAGATCGCGGTTGCTTAGAAGAGGCGAAGAACGAAGCCGCAAAGAAGCGGGCTTGTGTGCGAAGCCTTCCGACTGCCAGAGGACAGTGGCTGCCGCTCTCCTGCCTCTTGAATTCACTCTCGGCAAGCGAATGGAAAGCGTTCCAGGACAACTTGCCTGCGTTTTGACTTGGTCCTGATGCGTCCCACCTTGGCAAGTCTTGCTCGTCGCCAGAGGCTCCGAGATGCACCGAAGACGGTGGCAGCTGCTGAAAAGAAGGGCAGCGGTGAGTTTGTCGACAAGCAAGAACATGGGCAGCTGCCTGTGCTTGGGAAGGAACAGCTGCCTGGTTTTGGCAATTGCCTTCACAGCGCCCAGAAGCCCGGTGCTCTGCTGCTTTGTTTTTCACAGTCAGTCAATTGCACACTAGTGAAGCTGAGCCAGGCTCTTCAGCTTTGCTGCTTTTGAGCATCTGTGCTCCACTTAGGCTCTGTGACATCTCTCGAGGTTGTTTGCCTCGGCCAGGCTGGAAAGTGCCCGCTAGTACCTAGAGCTGGGCAGGAGAGGGCAGAGAGCACTTCCATCTGACAGCAGGTTGCAGATTGCCTCGGAAAGAGCCGTGTCCTTGGAATGTGCAGCAAATCCTCTTTCTTTGCAATCCGCGGTTAGTGTGCAGTGCAGGTACGCTCTCCCCTTGCCAAATGGAGTGGGAAAGCTTTTCGCTAAGCTAGAGATGACTAGAGAAGCAGAAGCGCGGCTCCGGAGCTATCCGGAGGAAAGTGCCGCTTCCCGGCGTCTTTCGGCTTGAAGCGGCGCTCCGGAGCGCTCCGCTGCCGCTTTACTGAGCTGTGCGCGAATTAGCCGCTTCTTCGCCTCCGAGAAGCAGAGATCGCGGTTGCTTGGAAGAGGCGAAGAACGAAGCCGCAAAGAAGCGGGCTTGTGTGTGAAGCCTTCAGACTGCCGGAGGACGGTGGCTGCCGCTCTCCTGCCTCTTGAATTCACTCTCGGCAAGCGAATGGAAAGCGTTCCAGGACAACTTGCCTGGGTTTTGACTTTGTCCTGATGCGTCCCACCTTGGCAAGTCTTGCTCGTCGCCAGAGGCTGCGAGATGCACAGAAGACGGTGGCAGCTGCTGAAAAGAAGGTCAGCAGTGAGTTTGTCGACAAGCAAGAACATAGGCAGCTGCCTGTGCTTGGGAAGGAGCAGCTGCCTGGTTTTGGCAATTGCCTTCACAGCGCCCAGAAGCCCGGTGCTCTGCTGCTTTGTTTTTCGCAGTCAGTCAATTGCACACTAGTGAAGCTGAGCCAGGCTCTTCAGCTTTGCTGCTTTTGAGCATCTGTGCTCCACTTATGCTCTGTGACATCTCTCGAGGTTGTTTGCCTCGGCCAGGCTGGAAAGTGCCCGCTAGTACCTAGAGCTGGGCAGGAGAGGGCAGAGAGCACTTCCATCTGACAGCAGGTTGCAGATTGCCTCGGAAAGAGCCGTGTCCTTGGAATGTGCAGCAAATCCTCTTTCTTTGCAAACCGCGGTTAGTGTGCAGTGCAGGTAGGCTCTCCCCTTGCCAAATGGAGTGGGAAAGCTTTTCGCTAAGCTAGAGATGACTAGAGAAGCAGAAGCGCGGCTCCGGAGCTATCCGGAGGAAAGTGCCGCTTCCCGGCGTCTTTCGGCTTGAAGCGGGGCTCCGGAGCGCTCCGCTGCCGCTTTACTGAGCTGTGCGCGAATTAGCCGCTTCTTCGCCTCCGAGAAGCAGAGATCGCGGTTGCTTGGAAGAGGCGAAGAACGAAGCCGCAAAGAAGCGGGCTTGTGTGTGAAGCCTTCAGACTGCCGGAGGACAGTGGCTGCCGCTCTCCTGCCTGTTGAATTCACTCTCGGCAAGCGAATGGAAAGCGTTCCAGGACAACTTGCCTGGGTTTTGACTTGGTCCTGATGCGTCCCACCTTGGCAAGTCTTGCTCGTCGCCAGAGGCTCCGAGATGCACCGAAGACGGTGGCAGCTGCTGAAAAGAAGGGCAGCGGTGAGTTTGTCGACAAGCAAGAACATAGGCAGCTGCCTGTGCTTGGGAAGGAGCAGCTGCCTGGTTTTGGCAATTGCCTTCACAGCGCCCAGAAGCCCGGTGCTCTGCTGCTTTGTTTTTCGCAGTCAGTCAATTGCACACTAGTGAAGCTGAGCCAGGCTCTTCAGCTTTGCTGCTTTTGAGCATCTGTGCTCCACTTAGGCTCTGTGACATCTCTCGAGGTTGTTTGCCTCGCCCAGGCTAGCAAGTGCCCGCTAGTACCTAGAGCTGGGCAGGAGAGGGCAGAGAGCACTTCCATCTGACAGCAGGTTGCAGATTGCCTCAGAAACAGCCGTGTCCTTGGAATGTGCAGCAAATCCTCTTTCTTTGCAAACCGCGGTTAGTGTGCAGTGCAGGTACACTCTCCCCTTGCCAACTGGAGTGGGAAAGATTTTCGCTAAGCTAGAGATGACTAGAGAAGCAGAAGCGCGGCTCCGGAGCTATCCGGAAGAAAGTGCCGTTTCCCGGGGTCTTTCGGCTTGAAGCGGCGCTCCGGAGCGCTCCGCTGCCGCTTTACTGAGCTCTGCGCAAATTAGCCGCTTCTTCGCCTCCGAGAAGCAGAGATCGCGGTTGCTTAGAAGAGGCGAAGAACGAAGCCGCAAAGAAGCGGGCTTGTGTGTGAAGCCTTCAGACTGCCGGGGGACAGTGGCTGCCGCTCTCCTGCCTCTTGAATTCACTCTCGGCAAGCGAATGGAAAGCGTTCCAGGACAACTTGCCTGGGTTTTGACTTGGTCCTGATGCCTCCCACCTTGGCAAGTCTTGCTCGTCGCCAGAGGCTCCGAGATGCACCGAAGACGGTGGCAGCTGCTGAAAAGAAGGGCAGCGGTGAGTTTGTCGACAAGCAAGAACATGGGCAGCTGCCTGTGCTTGGGAAGGAGCAGCTGCCTGGTTTTGGCAATTGCCTTCACAGCGCCCAGAAGCCCGGTGCTCTGCTGCTTTGTTTTTCACAGTCAGTCAATTGCACACTAGTGAAGCTGAGCCAGGCTCTTCAGCTTTGCTGCTTTTGAGCATCTGTGCTCCACTTAGGCTCTGTGACATCTCTCGAGGTTGTTTGCCTCGGCCAGGCTGGAAAGTGCCCGCTAGTACCTAGAGCTGGGCAGGAGAGGGCAGAGAGCACTTCCATCTGACAGCAGGTTGCAGATTGCCTCAGAAACAGCCGTGTCCTTGGAATGTGCAGCAAATCCTCTTTCTTTGCAAACCGCGGTTAGTGTGCAGTGCAGGTAGGCTCTCCCCTTGCCAAATGGAGTGGGAAAGCTTTTCGCTAAGCTAGAGATGACTAGAGAAGCAGAAGCGCGGCTCCGGAGCTATCCGGAGGAAAGTGCCGCTTCCCGGCGTCTTTCGGCTTGAAGCGGCGCTCCGGAGCGCTCCGCTGCCGCTTTACTGAGCTGTGCGCGAATTAGCCGCTTCTTCGCCTCCGAGAAGCAGAGATCGCGGTTGCTTAGAAGAGGCGAAGAACGAAGCCGCAAAGAAGCGGGCTTGTGTGCGAAGCCTTCCGACTGCCAGAGGACAGTGGCTGCCGCTCTCCTGCCTCTTGAATTCACTCTCGGCAAGCGAATGGAAAGCGTTCCAGGACAACTTGCCTGGGTTTTTACTTGGTCCTGATGCCTCCCACCTTGGCAAGTCTTGCTCGTCGCCAGAGGCTCCGAGATGCACCGAAGACGGTGGCAGCTGCTGAAAAGAAGGGCAGCGGTGAGTTTGTCGACAAGCAAGAACATGGGCAGCTGCCTGTGCTTGGGAAGGAACAGCTGCCTGGTTTTGGCAATTGCCTTCACAGCGCCCAGAAGCCCGGTGCTCTGCTGCTTTGTTTTTCACAGTCAGTCAATTGCACACTAGTGAAGCTGAGCCAGGCTCTTCAGCTTTGCTGCTTTTGAGCATCTGTGCTCCACTTAGGCTCTGTGACATCTCTCGAGGTTGTTTGCCTCGGCCAGGCTGGAAAGTGCCCGCTAGTACCTAGAGCTGGGCAGGAGAGGGCAGAGGGCACTTCCATCTGACAGCAGGTTGCAGATTGCCTCGGAAAGAGCCGTGTCCTTGGAATGTGCAGCAAATCCTCTTTCTTTGCAATCCGCGGTTAGTGTGCAGTGCAGGTACGCTCTCCCCTTGCCAAATGGAGTGGGAAAGCTTTTCGCTAAGCTAGAGATGACTAGAGAAGCAGAAGCGCGGCTCCGGAGCTATCCGGAGGAAAGTGCCGCTTCCCGGCGTCTTTCGGCTTGAAGCGGCGCTCCGGAGCGCTCCGCTGCCGCTTTACTGAGCTGTGCGCGAATTAGCCGCTTCTTCGCCTCCGAGAAGCAGAGATCGCGGTTGCTTGGAAGAGGCGAAGAACGAAGCCGCAAAGAAGCGGGCTTGTGTGTGAAGCCTTCAGACTGCCGGAGGACGGTGGCTGCCGCTCTCCTGCCTCTTGAATTCACTCTCGGCAAGCGAATGGAAAGCGTTCCAGGACAACTTGCCTGGGTTTTGACTTTGTCCTGATGCGTCCCACCTTGGCAAGTCTTGCTCGTCGCCAGAGGCTGCGAGATGCACAGAAGACGGTGGCAGCTGCTGAAAAGAAGGTCAGCGGTGAGTTTGTCGACAAGCAAGAACATAGGCAGCTGCCTGTGCTTGGGAAGGAGCAGCTGCCTGGTTTTGGCAATTGCCTTCACAGCGCCCAGAAGCCCGGTGCTCTGCTGCTTTGTTTTTCGCAGTCAATCAATTGCACACTAGTGAAGCTGAGCCAGGCTCTTCAGCTTTGCTGCTTTTGAGCATCTGTGCTCCACTTATGCTCTGTGACATCTCTGGAGGTTGTTTGCCTCGGCCAGGCTGGAAAGTGCCCGCTAGTACCTAGAGCTGGGCAGGAGAGGGCAGAGAGCACTTCCATCTGACAGCAGGTTGCAGATTGCCTCGGAAAGAGCCGTGTCCTTGGAATGTGCAGCAAATCCTCTTTCTTTGCAAACCGCGGTTAGTGTGCAGTGCAGGTAGGCTCTCCCCTTGCCAAATGGAGTGGGAAAGCTTTTCGCTAAGCTAGAGATGACTAGAGAAGCAGAAGCGCGGCTCCGGAGCTATCCGGAGGAAAGTGCCGCTTCCCGGCGTCTTTCGGCTTGAAGCGGGGCTCCGGAGCGCTCCGCTGCCGCTTTACTGAGCTGTGCGCGAATTAGCCGCTTCTTCGCCTCCGAGAAGCAGAGATCGCGGTTGCTTGGAAGAGGCGAAGAACGAAGCCGCAAAGAAGCGGGCTTGTGTGTGAAGCCTTCAGACTGCCGGAGGACAGTGGCTGCCGCTCTCCTGCCTCTTGAATTCACTCTCGGCAAGCGAATGGAAAGCGTTCCAGGACAACTTGCCTGGGTTTTGACTTGGTCCTGATGCCTCCCACCTTGGCAAGTCTTGCTCGTCGCCAGAGGCTCCGAGATGCACCGAAGACGGTGGCAGCTGCTGAAAAGAAGGGCAGCGGTGAGTTTGTCGACAAGCAAGAACATGGGCAGCTGCCTGTGCTTGGGAAGGAGCAGCTGCCTGGTTTTGGCAATTGCCTTCACAGCGCCCAGAAGCCCGGTGCTCTGCTGCTTTGTTTTTCACAGTCAGTCAATTGCACACTAGTGAAGCTGAGCCAGGCTCTTCAGCTTTGCTGCTTTTGAGCATCTGTGCTCCACTTCGGCTCTGTGACATCTCTGGAGGTTGTTTGCCTCGGCCAGGCTGGAAAGTGCCCGCTAGTACCTAGAGCTGGGCAGGAGAGGGCAGAGAGCACTTCCATCTGACAGCAGGTTGCAGATTGCCTCAGAAACAGCCGTGTCCTTGGAATGTGCAGCAAATCCTCTTTCTTTGCAATCCGCGGTTAGTGTGCAGTGCAGGTAGGCTCTCCCCTTGCCAAATGGAGTGGGAAAGCTTTTCGCTAAGCTAGAGATGACTAGAGAAGCAGAAGCGCGGCTCCGGAGCTATCCGGAGGAAATTGCCGCTTCCCGGCGTCTTTCGGCTTGAAGCGGCGCTCCGGAGCGCTCCGCTGCCGCTTTACTGAGCTGTGCGCGAATTAGCCGCTTCTTCGCCTCCGAGAAGCAGAGATCGCGGTTGCTTGGAAGAGGCGAAGAACGAAGCCGCAAAGAAGCGGGCTTGTGTGTGAAGCCTTCAGACTGCCGGAGGACGGTGGCTGCCGCTCTCCTGCCTCTTGAATTCACTCTCGGCAAGCGAATGGAAAGCGTTCCAGGACAACTTGCCTGGGTTTTGACTTTGTCCTGATGCCTCCCACCTTGGCAAGTCTTGCTCGTCGCCAGAGGCTGCGAGATGCACAGAAGACGGTGGCAGCTGCTGAAAAGAAGGTCAGCGGTGAGTTTGTCGACAAGCAAGAACATAGGCAGCTGCCTGTGCTTGGGAAGGAGCAGCTGCCTGGTTTTGGCAATTGCCTTCACAGCGCCCAGAAGCCCGGTGCTCTGCTGCTTTGTTTTTCGCAGTCAGTCAATTGCACACTAGTGAAGCTGAGCCAGGCTCTTCAGCTTTGCTGCTTTTGAGCATCTGTGCTCCACTTATGCTCTGTGACATCTCTGGAGGTTGTTTGCCTCGGCCAGGCTGGAAAGTGCCCGCTAGTACCTAGAGCTGGGCAGGAGAGGGCAGAGAGCACTTCCATCTGACAGCAGGTTGCAGATTGCCTCGGAAAGAGCCGTGTCCTTGGAATGTGCAGCAAATCCTCTTTCTTTGCAAACCGCGGTTAGTGTGCAGTGCAGGTAGGCTCTCCCCTTGCCAAATGGAGTGGGAAAGCTTTTCGCTAAGCTAGAGATGACTAGAGAAGCAGAAGCGCGGCTCCGGAGCTATCCGGAGGAAAGTGCCGCTTCCCGGCGTCTTTCGGCTTGAAGCGGGGCTCCGGAGCGCTCCGCTGCCGCTTTACTGAGCTGTGCGCGAATTAGCCGCTTCTTCGCCTCCGAGAAGCAGAGATCGCGGTTGCTTGGAAGAGGCGAAGAACGAAGCCGCAAAGAAGCGGGCTTGTGTGTGAAGCCTTCAGACTGCCGGAGGACAGTGGCTGCCGCTCTCCTGCCTCTTGAATTCACTCTCGGCAAGCGAATGGAAAGCGTTCCAGGACAACTTGCCTGGGTTTTGACTTGGTCCTGATGCCTCCCACCTTGGCAAGTCTTGCTCGTCGCCAGAGGCTCCGAGATGCACCGAAGACGGTGGCAGCTGCTGAAAAGAAGGGCAGCGGTGAGTTTGTCGACAAGCAAGAACATAGGCAGCTGCCTGTGCTTGGGAAGGAGCAGCTGCCTGGTTTTGGCAATTGCCTTCACAGCGCCCAGAAGCCCAGTGCTCTGCTGCTTTGTTTTTCGCAGTCAGTCAATTGCACACTAGTGAAGCTGAGCCAGGCTCTTCAGCTTTGCTGCTTTTGAGCATCTGTGCCCCACTTATGCTCTGTGACATCTCTGGAGGTTGTTTGCCTCGCCCAGGCTGGAAAGTGCCCGCTAGTACCTAGAGCTGGGCAGGAGAGGGCAGAGAGCACTTCCATCTGACAGCAGGTTGCAGATTGCCTCGGAAAGAGCCGTGTCCTTGGAATGTGCAGCAAATCCTCTTTCTTTGCCAACCGCACTTAGTGTGCAGTGCAGGTACGCTCTCCCCTTGCCAAATGGAGTGGGAAAGCTTTTCGCTAAGCTAGAGATGACTAGAGAAGCAGAAGCGCGGCTCCGGAGCTATCCGGAAGAAAGTGCCGTTTCCCGGGGTCTTTCGGCTTGAAGCGGCGCTCCGGAGCGCTTTGCTGCCGCTTTACTGAGCTGTGCGCGAATTAGCCGCTTCTTCGCCTCCGAGAAGCAGAGATCGCGGTTGCTTGGAAGAGGCGAAGAACGAAGCCGCAAAGAAGCGGGCTTGTGTGTGAAGCCTTCAGACTGCCGGGGGACAGTGGCTGCCGCTCTCCTGCCTCTTGAATTCACTCTCGGCAAGCGAATGGAAAGCGTTCCAGGACAACTTGCCTGGGTTTTGACTTGGTCCTGATGCCTCCCACCTTGGCAAGTCTTGCTCGTCGCCAGAGGCTCCGAGATGCACCGAAGACGGTGGCAGCTGCTGAAAAGAAGGGCAGCGGTGAGTTTGTCGACAAGCAAGAACATGGGCAGCTGCCTGTGCTTGGGAAGGAACAGCTGCCTGGTTTTGGCAATTGCCTTCACAGCGCCCAGAAGCCCGGTGCTCTGCTGCTTTTTTTTTCGCAGTCAGTCAATTGCACACTAGTGAAGCTGAGCCAGGCTCTTCAGCTTTGCTGCTTTTGAGCATCTGTGCTCCACTTATGCTCTGTGACATCTCTGGAGGTTGTTTGCCTCGCCCAGGCTGGAAAGTGCCCGCTAGTACCTAGAGCTGGGCAGGAGAGGGCAGAGAGCACTTCCATCTGACAGCAGGTTGCAGATTGCCTCAGAAACAGCCGTGTCCTTGAAATGTGCAGCAAATCCTCTTTCTTTGCAAACCGCACTTAGTGTGCAGTGCAGGTACACTCTCCCCTTGCCAAATGGAGTGGGAAAGATTTTCGCTAAGCTAGAGATGACTAGAGAAGCAGAAGCGCGGCTCCGGAGCTATCCGGAGGAAAGTGCCGTTTCCCGGGGTCTTTCGGCTTGAAGCGGCGCTCCGGAGCGCTCCGCTGCCGCTTTACTGAGCTGTGCGCGAATTAGCCGCTTCTTCGCCTCCGAGAAGCAGAGATCGCGGTTGCTTGGAAGAGGCGAAGAACGAAGCCGCAAAGAAGCGGGCTTGTGTGTGAAGCCTTCCGACTGCCGGAGGACAGTGGCTGCCGCTCTCCTGCCTCTTGAATTCACTCTCGGCAAGCGAATGGAAAGCGTTCCAGGACAACTTGCCTGGGTTTTGACTTGGTCCTGATGTGTCCCACCTTGGCAAATCTTGCTCGTCGCCAGAGGCTCCGAGATGCACCGAAGACGGTGGCAGCTGCTGAAAAGAAGGGCAGCGGTGAGTTTGTCGACAAGCAAGAACATGGGCAGCTGCCTGTGCTTGGGAAGGAACAGCTGCCTGGTTTTGGCAATTGCCTTCACAGCGCCCAGAAGCCCGGTGCTCTGCTGCTTTGTTTTTCACAGTCAGTCAATTGCACACTAGTGAAGCTGAGCCAGGCTCTTCAGCTTTGCTGCTTTTGAGCATCTGTGCCCCACTTATGCTCTGTGACATCTCTGGAGGTTGTTTGCCTCGCCCAGGCTGGAAAGTGCCCGCTAGTACCTAGAGCTGGGCAGGAGAGGGCAGAGAGCACTTCCATCTGACAGCAGGTTGCAGATTGCCTCGGAAAGAGCCGTGTCCTTGGAATGTGCAGCAAATCCTCTTTCTTTGCAAACCGCGGTTAGTGTGCAGTGCAGGTACGCTCTCCCCTTGCCAAATGGAGTGGGAAAGATTTTCGCTAAGCTAGAGATGACTAGAGAAGCAGAAGCGCGGCTCCGGAGCTATCCGGAAGAAAGTGCCGTTTCCCGGCGTCTTTCGGCTTGAAGCGGCGCTCCGGAGCGCTTTGCTGCCGCTTTACTGAGCTGTGCGCGAATTAGCCGCTTCTTCGCCTCCGAGAAGCAGAGATCGCGGTTGCTTGGAAGAGGCGAAGAACGAAGCCGCAAAGAAGCGGGCTTGTGTGTGAAGCCTTCAGACTGCCGGGGGACAGTGGCTGCCGCTCTCCTGCCTCTTGAATTCACTCTCGGCAAGCGAATGGAAAGCGTTCCAGGACAACTTGCCTGGGTTTTGACTTGGTCCTGATGCGTCCCACCTTGGCAAGTCTTGCTCGTCGCCAGAGGCTCCGAGATGCACCGAAGACGGTGGCAGCTGCTGAAAAGAAGGGCAGCGGTGAGTTTGTCGACAAGCAAGAACATAGGCAGCTGCCTGTGCTTGGGAAGGAGCAGCTGCCTGGTTTTGGCAATTGCCTTCACAGCGCCCAGAAGCCCGGTGCTCTGCTGCTTTGTTTTTCACAGTCAGTCAATTGCACACTAGTGAAGCTGAGCCAGGCTCTTCAGCTTTGCTGCTTTTGAGCATCTGTGCTCCACTTAGGCTCTGTGACATCTCTGGAGGTTGTTTGCCTCGGCCAGGCTGGAAAGTGCCCGCTAGTACCTAGAGCTGGGCAGGAGAGGGCAGAGAGCACTTCCATCTGACAGCAGGTTGCAGATTGCCTCGGAAAGAGCCGTGTCCTTGGAATGTGCAGCAAATCCTCTTTCTTTGCAATCCGCGGTTAGTGTGCAGTGCAGGTACGCTCTCCCCTTGCCAAATGGAGTGGGAAAGCTTTTCGCTAAGCTAGAGATGACTAGAGAAGCAGAAGCGCGGCTCCGGAGCTATCCGGAGGAAAGTGCCGCTTCCCGGCGTCTTTCGGCTTGAAGCGGCGCTCCGGTGCGCTCCGCTGCCGCTTTACTGAGCTGTGCGCGAATTAGCCGCTTCTTCGCCTCCGAGAAGCAGAGATCGCGGTTGCTTGGAAGAGGCGAAGAACGAAGCCGCAAAGAAGCGGGCTTGTGTGTGAAGCCTTCAGACTGCCGGAGGACGGTGGCTGCCGCTCTCCTGCCTCTTGAATTCACTCTCGGCAAGCGAATGGAAAGCGTTCCAGGACAACTTGCCTGGGTTTTGACTTTGTCCTGATGCGTCCCACCTTGGCAAGTCTTGCTCGTCGCCAGAGGCTGCGAGATGCACAGAAGACGGTGGCAGCTGCTGAAAAGAAGGTCAGCGGTGAGTTTGTCGACAAGCAAGAACATAGGCAGCTGCCTGTGCTTGGGAAGGAGCAGCTGCCTGGTTTTGGCAATTGCCTTCACAGCGCCCAGAAGCCCGGTGCTCTGCTGCTTTGTTTTTCGCAGTCAGTCAATTGCACACTAGTGAAGCTGAGCCAGGCTCTTCAGCTTTGCTGCTTTTGAGCATCTGTGCTCCACTTATGCTCTGTGACATCTCTGGAGGTTGTTTGCCTCGGCCAGGCTGGAAAGTGCCCGCTAGTACCTAGAGCTGGGCAGGAGAGGGCAGAGAGCACTTCCATCTGACAGCAGGTTGCAGATTGCCTCGGAAAGAGCCGTGTCCTTGGAATGTGCAGCAAATCCTCTTTCTTTGCAAACCGCGGTTAGTGTGCAGTGCAGGTAGGCTCTCCCCTTGCCAAATGGAGTGGGAAAGCTTTTCGCTAAGCTAGAGATGACTAGAGAAGCAGAAGCGCGGCTCCGGAGCTATCCGGAGGAAAGTGCCGCTTCCCGGCGTCTTTCGGCTTGAAGCGGGGCTCCGGAGCGCTCCGCTGCCGCTTTACTGAGCTGTGCGCGAATTAGCCGCTTCTTCGCCTCCGAGAAGCAGAGATCGCGGTTGCTTGGAAGAGGCGAAGAACGAAGCCGCAAAGAAGCGGGCTTGTGTGTGAAGCCTTCAGACTGCCGGAGGACAGTGGCTGCCGCTCTCCTGCCTCTTGAATTCACTCTCGGCAAGCGAATGGAAAGCGTTCCAGGACAACTTGCCTGGGTTTTGACTTGGTCCTGATGCCTCCCACCTTGGCAAGTCTTGCTCGTCGCCAGAGGCTCCGAGATGCACCGAAGACGGTGGCAGCTGCTGAAAAGAAGGGCAGCGGTGAGTTTGTCGACAAGCAAGAACATAGGCAGCTGCCTGTGCTTGGGAAGGAGCAGCTGCCTGGTTTTGGCAATTGCCTTCACAGCGCCCAGAAGCCCAGTGCTCTGCTGCTTTGTTTTTCGCAGTCAGTCAATTGCACACTAGTGAAGCTGAGCCAGGCTCTTCAGCTTTGCTGCTTTTGAGCATCTGTGCCCCACTTATGCTCTGTGACATCTCTGGAGGTTGTTTGCCTCGCCCAGGCTGGAAAGTGCCCGCTAGTACCTAGAGCTGGGCAGGAGAGGGCAGAGAGCACTTCCATCTGACAGCAGGTTGCAGATTGCCTCGGAAAGAGCCGTGTCCTTGGAATGTGCAGCAAATCCTCTTTCTTTGCCAACCGCACTTAGTGTGCAGTGCAGGTACGCTCTCCCCTTGCCAAATGGAGTGGGAAAGCTTTTCGCTAAGCTAGAGATGACTAGAGAAGCAGAAGCGCGGCTCCGGAGCTATCCGGAAGAAAGTGCCGTTTCCCGGGGTCTTTCGGCTTGAAGCGGCGCTCCGGAGCGCTCCGCTGCCGCTTTACTGAGCTGTGCGCGAATTAGCCGCTTCTTCGCCTCCGAGAAGCAGAGATCGCGGTTGCTTGGAAGAGGCGAAGAACGAAGCCGCAAAGAAGCGGGCTTGTGTGTGAAGCCTTCAGACTGCCGGGGGACAGTGGCTGCCGCTCTCCTGCCTGTTGAATTCACTCTCGGCAAGCGAATGGAAAGCGTTCCAGGACAACTTGCCTGGGTTTTGACTTGGTCCTGATGCCTCCCACCTTGGCAAGTCTTGCTCGTCGCCAGAGGCTCCGAGATGCACCGAAGACGGTGGCAGCTGCTGAAAAGAAGGGCAGCGGTGAGTTTGTCGACAAGCAAGAACATAGGCAGCTGCCTGTGCTTGGGAAGGAGCAGCTGCCTGGTTTTGGCAATTGCCTTCACAGCGCCCAGAAGCCCGGTGCTCTGCTGCTTTGTTTTTCGCAGTCAGTCAATTGCACACTAGTGAAGCTGAGCCAGGCTCTTCAGCTTTGCTGCTTTTGAGCATCTGTGCTCCACTTAGGCTCTGTGACATCTCTCGAGGTTGTTTGCCTCGCTTAGGCTAGCAAGTGCCCGCTAGTACCTAGAGCTGGGCAGGAGAGGGCAGAGAGCACTTCCATCTGACAGCAGGTTGCAGATTGCCTCAGAAACAGCCGTGTCCTTGGAATGTGCAGCAAATCCTCTTTCTTTGCAAACCGCGGTTAGTGTGCAGTGCAGGTACACTCTCCCCTTGCCAACTGGAGTGGGAAAGATTTTCGCTAAGCTAGAGATGACTAGAGAAGCAGAAGCGCGGCTCCGGAGCTATCCGGAAGAAAGTGCCGTTTCCCGGGGTCTTTCGGCTTGAAGCGGCGCTCCGGAGCGCTCCGCTGCCGCTTTACTGAGCTCTGCGCAAATTAGCCGCTTCTTCGCCTCCGAGAAGCAGAGATCGCGGTTGCTTAGAAGAGGCGAAGAACGAAGCCGCAAAGAAGCGGGCTTGTGTGTGAAGCCTTCCGACTGCCAGAGGACAGTGGCTGCCGCTCTCCTGCCTCTTGAATTCACTCTCGGCAAGCGAATGGAAAGCGTTCCAGGACAACTTGCCTGGGTTTTGACTTGGTCCTGATGCCTCCCACCTTGGCAAGTCTTGCTCGTCGCCAGAGGCTCCGAGATGCACCGAAGACGGTGGCAGCTGCTGAAAAGAAGGGCAGCGGTGAGTTTGTCGACAAGCAAGAACATGGGCAGCTGCCTGTGCTTGGGAAGGAACAGCTGCCTGGTTTTGGCAATTGCCTTCACAGCGCCCAGAAGCCCGGTGCTCTGCTGCTTTTTTTTTCGCAGTCAGTCAATTGCACACTAGTGAAGCTGAGCCAGGCTCTTCAGCTTTGCTGCTTTTGAGCATCTGTGCTCCACTTATGCTCTGTGACATCTCTGGAGGTTGTTTGCCTCGGCCAGGCTGGAAAGTGCCCGCTAGTACCTAGAGCTGGGCAGGAGAGGGCAGAGAGCACTTCCATCTGACAGCAGGTTGCAGATTGCCTCAGAAACAGCCGTGTCCTTGAAATGTGCAGCAAATCCTCTTTCTTTGCAAACCGCACTTAGTGTGCAGTGCAGGTACACTCTCCCCTTGCCAAATGGAGTGGGAAAGATTTTCGCTAAGCTAGAGATGACTAGAGAAGCAGAAGCTCGGCTCCGGAGCTATCCGGAGGAAAGTGCCGTTTCCCGGGGTCTTTCGGCTTGAAGCGGCGCTCCGGAGCGCTCCGCTGCCGCTTTACTGAGCTGTGCGCGAATTAGCCGCTTCTTCGCCTCCGAGAAGCAGAGATCGCGGTTGCTTGGAAGAGGCGAAGAACGAAGCCGCAAAGAAGCGGGCTTGTGTGCGAAGCCTTCCGACTGCCGGAGGACAGTGGCTGCCGCTCTCCTGCCTGTTGAATTCACTCTCGGCAAGCGAATGGAAAGCGTTCCAGGACAACTTGCCTGGGTTTTGACTTGGTCCTGATGTGTCCCACCTTGGCAAATCTTGCTCGTCGCCAGAGGCTCCGAGATGCACCGAAGACGGTGGCAGCTGCTGAAAAGAAGGGCAGCGGTGAGTTTGTCGACAAGCAAGAACATGGGCAGCTGCCTGTGCTTGGGAAGGAACAGCTGCCTGGTTTTGGCAATTGCCTTCACAGCGCCCAGAAGCCCGGTGCTCTGCTGCTTTGTTTTTCACAGTCAGTCAATTGCACACTAGTGAAGCTGAGCCAGGCTCTTCAGCTTTGCTGCTTTTGAGCATCTGTGCCCCACTTATGCTCTGTGACATCTCTGGAGGTTGTTTGCCTCGCCCAGGCTGGAAAGTGCCCGCTAGTACCTAGAGCTGGGCAGGAGAGGGCAGAGAGCACTTCCATCTGACAGCAGGTTGCAGATTGCCTCGGAAAGAGCCGTGTCCTTGGAATGTGCAGCAAATCCTCTTTCTTTGCAAACCGCGGTTAGTGTGCAGTGCAGGTACGCTCTCCCCTTGCCAAATGGAGTGGGAAAGCTTTTCGCTAAGCTAGAGATGACTAGAGAAGCAGAAGCGCGGCTCCGGAGCTATCCGGAAGAAAGTGCCGTTTCCCGGCGTCTTTCGGCTTGAAGCGGCGCTCCGGAGCGCTTTGCTGCCGCTTTACTGAGCTGTGCGCGAATTAGCCGCTTCTTCGCCTCCGAGAAGCAGAGATCGCGGTTGCTTGGAAGAGGCGAAGAACGAAGCCGCAAAGAAGCGGGCTTGTGTGTGAAGCCTTCAGACTGCCGGGGGACAGTGGCTGCCGCTCTCCTGCCTGTTGAATTCACTCTCGGCAAGCGAATGGAAAGCGTTCCAGGACAACTTGCCTGGGTTTTGACTTGGTCCTGATGCCTCCCACCTTGGCAAGTCTTGCTCGTCGCCAGAGGCTCCGAGATGCACCGAAGACGGTGGCAGCTGCTGAAAAGAAGGGCAGCGGTGAGTTTGTCGACAAGCAAGAACATAGGCAGCTGCCTGTGCTTGGGAAGGAGCAGCTGCCTGGTTTTGGCAATTGCCTTCACAGCGCCCAGAAGCCCGGTGCTCTGCTGCTTTGTTTTTCGCAGTCAGTCAATTGCACACTAGTGAAGCTGAGCCAGGCTCTTCAGCTTTGCTGCTTTTGAGCATCTGTGCTCCACTTATGCTCTGTGACATCTCTGGAGGTTGTTTGCCTCGGCCAGGCTGGAAAGTGCCCGCTAGTACCTAGAGCTGGGCAGGAGAGGGCAGAGAGCACTTCCATCTGACAGCAGGTTGCAGATTGCCTCGGAAAGAGCCGTGTCCTTGGAATGTGCAGCAAATCCTCTTTCTTTGCAAACCGCGGTTAGTGTGCAGTGCAGGTAGGCTCTCCCCTTGCCAAATGGAGTGGGAAAGATTTTCGCTAAGCTAGAGATGACTAGAGAAGCAGAAGCGCGGCTCCGGAGCTATCCGGAAGAAAGTGCCGTTTCCCGGGGTCTTTCGGCTTGAAGCGGCGCTCCGGAGCGCTCCGCTGCCGCTTTACTGAGCTGTGCGCGAATTAGCCGCTTCTTCGCCTCCGAGAAGCAGAGATCGCGGTTGCTTAGAAGAGGCGAAGAACGAAGCCGCAAAGAAGCGGGCTTGTGTGTGAAGCCTTCAGACTGCTGGAGGACAGTGGCTGCCGCTCTCCTGCCTGTTGAATTCACTCTCGGCAAGCGAATGGAAAGCGTTCCAGGACAACTTGCCTGGGTTTTGACTTGGTCCTGATGTGTCCCACCTTGGCAAATCTTGCTCGTCGCCAGAGGCTCCGAGATGCACCGAAGACGGTGGCAGCTGCTGAAAAGAAGGGCAGCGGTGAGTTTGTCGACAAGCAAGAACATGGGCAGCTACCTGTGCTTGGGAAGGAGCAGCTGCCTGGTTTTGGCAATTGCCTTCACAGCGCCCAGAAGCCCGGTGCTCTGCTGCTTTGTTTTTCACAGTCAGTCAATTGCACACTAGTGAAGCTGAGCCAGGCTCTTCAGCTTTGCTGCTTTTGAGCATCTGTGCTCCACTTATGCTCTGTGACATCTCTGGAGGTTGTTTGCCTCGGCCAGGCTGGAAAGTGCCCGCTAGTACCTAGAGCTGGGCAGGAGAGGGCAGAGAGCACTTCCATCTGACAGCAGGTTGCAGATTGCCTCAGAAACAGCCGTGTCCTTGGAATGTGCAGCAAATCCTCTTTCTTTGCAATCCGCGGTTAGTGTGCAGTGCAGGTACGCTCTCCCCTTGCCAAATGGAGTGGGAAAGATTTTCGCTAAGCTAGAGATGACTAGAGAAGCAGAAGCGCGGCTCCGGAGCTATCCGGAGGAAAGTGCCGTTTCCCGGCGTCTTTCGGCTTGAAGCGGCGCTCCGGAGCGCTCCGCTGCCGCTTTACTGAGCTGTGCGCGAATTAGCCGCTTCTTCGCCTCCGAGAAGCAGAGATCGCGGTTGCTTAGAAGAGGCGAAGAACGAAGCCGCAAAGAAGCGGGCTTGTGTGCGAAGCCTTCAGACTGCCAGAGGACAGTGGCTGCCGCTCTCCTGCCTGTTGAATTCACTCTCGGCAAGCGAATGGAAAGCGTTCCAGGACAACTTGCCTGGGTTTTTACTTGGTCCTGATGTGTCCCACCTTGGCAAGTCTTGCTCGTCGCCAGAGGCTCCGAGATGCACCGAAGACGGTGGCAGCTGCTGAAAAGAAGGGCAGCGGTGAGTTTGTCGACAAGCAAGAACATGGGCAGCTGCCTGTGCTTGGGAAGGAACAGCTGCCTGGTTTTGGCAATTGCCTTCACAGCGCCCAGAAGCCCGGTGCTCTGCTGCTTTGTTTTTCACAGTCAGTCAATTGCACACTAGTGAAGCTGAGCCAGGCTCTTCAGCTTTGCTGCTTTTGAGCATCTGTGCTCCACTTATGCTCTGTGACATCTCTCGAGGTTGTTTGCCTCGGCCAGGCTGGAAAGTGCCCGCTAGTACCTAGAGCTGGGCAGGAGAGGGCAGAGAGCACTTCCAGCTGACAGCAGGTTGCAGATTGCCTCGGAAAGAGCCGTGTCCTTGGAATGTGCAGCAAATCCTCTTTCTTTGCAATCCGCGGTTAGTGTGCAGTGCAGGTACACTCTCCCCTTGCCAAATGGAGTGGGAAAGCTTTTCGCTAAGCTAGAGATGACTAGAGAAGCAGAAGCGCGGCTCCGGAGCTATCCGGAGGAAAGTGCCGCTTCCCGGCGTCTTTCGGCTTGAAGCGGGGCTCCGGAGCGCTCCGCTGCCGCTTTACTGAGCTGTGCGCGAATTAGCCGCTTCTTCGCCTCCGAGAAGCAGAGATCGCGGTTGCTTGGAAGAGGCGAAGAACGAAGCCGCAAAGAAGCGGGCTTGTGTGTGAAGCCTTCAGACTGCCGGAGGACAGTGGCTGCCGCTCTCCTGCCTCTTGAATTCACTCTCGGCAAGCGAATGGAAAGCGTTCCAGGACAACTTGCCTGGGTTTTGACTTGGTCCTGATGCCTCCCACCTTGGCAAGTCTTGCTCGTCGCCAGAGGCTCCGAGATGCACCGAAGACGGTGGCAGCTGCTGAAAAGAAGGGCAGCGGTGAGTTTGTCGACAAGCAAGAACATAGGCAGCTGCCTGTGCTTGGGAAGGAGCAGCTGCCTGGTTTTGGCAATTGCCTTCACAGCGCCCAGAAGCCCGGTGCTCTGCTGCTTTGTTTTTCGCAGTCAGTCAATTGCACACTAGTGAAGCTGAGCCAGGCTCTTCAGCTTTGCTGCTTTTGAGCATCTGTGCTCCACTTATGCTCTGTGACATCTCTGGAGGTTGTTTGCCTCGGCCAGGCTGGAAAGTGCCCGCTAGTACCTAGAGCTGGGCAGGAGAGGGCAGAGAGCACTTCCATCTGACAGCAGGTTGCAGATTGCCTCAGAAACAGCCGTGTCCTTGGAATGTGCAGCAAATCCTCTTTCTTTGCAAACCGCACTTAGTGTGCAGTGCAGGTACACTCTCCCCTTGCCAAATGGAGTGGGAAAGATTTTCGCTAAGCTAGAGATGACTAGAGAAGCAGAAGCGCGGCTCCGGAGCTATCCGGAGGAAAGTGCCGTTTCCCGGCGTCTTTCGGCTTGAAGCGGCGCTCCGGAGCGCTCCGCTGCCGCTTTACTGAGCTGTGCGCGAATTAGCCGCTTCTTCGCCTCCGAGAAGCAGAGATCGCGGTTGCTTAGAAGAGGCGAAGAACGAAGCCGCAAAGAAGCGGGCTTGTGTGTGAAGCCTTCCGACTGCCAGAGGACAGTGGCTGCCGCTCTCCTGCCTCTTGAATTCACTCTCGGCAAGCGAATGGAAAGCGTTCCAGGACAACTTGCCTGGGTTTTTACTTGGTCCTGATGTGTCCCACCTTGGCAAATCTTGCTCGTCGCCAGAGGCTCCGAGATGCACCGAAGACGGTGGCAGCTGCTGAAAAGAAGGGCAGCGGTGAGTTTGTCGACAAGCAAGAACATGGGCAGCTGCCTGTGCTTGGGAAGGAACAGCTGCCTGGTTTTGGCAATTGCCTTCACAGCGCCCAGAAGCCCGGTGCTCTGCTGCTTTGTTTTTCACAGTCAGTCAATTGCACACTAGTGAAGCTGAGCCAGGCTCTTCAGCTTTGCTGCTTTTGAGCATCTGTGCCCCACTTATGCTCTGTGACATCTCTGGAGGTTGTTTGCCTCGCCCAGGCTAGCAAGTGCCCGCTAGTACCTAGAGCTGGGCAGGAGAGGGCAGAGAGCACTTCCATCTGACAGCAGGTTGCAGATTGCCTCGGAAAGAGCCGTGTCCTTGGAATGTGCAGCAAATCCTCTTTCTTTGCAAACCGCGGTTAGTGTGCAGTGCAGGTACGCTCTCCCCTTGCCAAATGGAGTGGGAAAGCTTTTCGCTAAGCTAGAGATGACTAGAGAAGCAGAAGCGCGGCTCCGGAGCTATCCGGAGGAAAGTGCCGCTTCCCGGCGTCTTTCGGCTTGAAGCGGCGCTCCGGAGCGCTCCGCTGCCGCTCTACTGAGCTGTGCGCGAATTAGCCGCTTCTTCGCCTCCGAGAAGCAGAGATCGCGGTTGCTTAGAAGAGGCGAAGAACGAAGCCGCAAAGAAGCGGGCTTGTGTGCGAAGCCTTCCAACTGCCAGAGGACAGTGGCTGCCGCTCTCCTGCCTCTTGAATTCACTCTCGGCAAGCGAATGGAAAGCGTTCCAGGACAACTTGCCTGGGTTTTTACTTGGTCCTGATGCCTCCCACCTTGGCAAGTCTTGCTCGTCGCCAGAGGCTCCGAGATGCACCGAAGACGGTGGCAGCTGCTGAAAAGAAGGGCAGCGGTGAGTTTGTCGACAAGCAAGAACATGGGCAGCTGCCTGTGCTTGGGAAGGAACAGCTGCCTGGTTTTGGCAATTGCCTTCACAGCGCCCAGAAGCCCGGTGCTCTGCTGCTTTGTTTTTCACAGTCAGTCAATTGCACACTAGTGAAGCTGAGCCAGGCTCTTCAGCTTTGCTGCTTTTGAGCATCTGTGCTCCACTTAGGCTCTGTGACATCTCTCGAGGTTGTTTGCCTCGGCCAGGCTGGAAAGTGCCCGCTAGTACCTAGAGCTGGGCAGGAGAGGGCAGAGAGCACTTCCATCTGACAGCAGGTTGCAGATTGCCTCAGAAACAGCCGTGTCCTTGGAATGTGCAGCAAATCCTCTTTCTTTGCAATCCGCGGTTAGTGTGCAGTGCAGGTACGCTCTCCCCTTGCCAAATGGAGTGGGAAAGCTTTTCGCTAAGCTAGAGATGACTAGAGAAGCAGAAGCGCGGCTCCGGAGCTATCCGGAGGAAAGTGCCGCTTCCCGGCGTCTTTCGGCTTGAAGCGGCGCTCCGGAGCGCTCCGCTGCCGCTTTACTGAGCTGTGCGCGAATTAGCCGCTTC
>NW_027099632.1:0-26569 GCF_031753505.1 Anomalospiza imberbis | reverse complement strand
CGACAGCCGCAATGCAATTGGCTGCTGCCCCCGCCCGTCTGTTCTGGCGGGGTTACCATGGAGACGAGACAGCGCGGGGGCGGGGCCGGGAGGTGGGCGGGGCCGCTGGCGTGATTGACAACTGGGGGGCGCATCGGGAGTAACCAAAATCCACACTTTTCTTCTTAAAAGCTTTATCATAATTATAATTAATTATAATTAACTATAATAATCTTTGAGAGCGCCCGGAACAGCCCCTCCCCTACAGGCACTTGAGGGGGATCCGCTTTGGTGGGGGGGACACGGGGTGGGGGGAAAAAGTGCTTGGGGGGGACACGCGGACCCTAAAATTGGGGAGGGGGTCGGCGTCACCCTAAAACTGGGAGGAGTCATTATCAGCCTAAAACTGGGGGGGGGGTCAGTGTCACCCTAAAGTTGGGAGGTCGGTGCTACCCTGAAATTGGGGAGGGGTCAGTATCACCCTAAAATTGGGGGGGGGGGTCAGTGTCACCCTGAAATTGGGGGGGGAGGGGCTCACTGTCACCCTGAATTTGGGGGGGGGTCATCATCACCCTGTCATTGAGGGGGGGTCGTTGTCACCCCGGGGGGGGATGTAGCAGCTCTGATCCCTGTGATTGTCACAGTGGGCATGGTGCGGGGGGGGATGTCCCCAGAGCCCCCCCCAAAATTTGGGGGGGGGTCTCTTTGAACCTCCCCAAAACCCCACTTGGAGTGCTTGGGGGGGGGACAAAGCAGGTGGGGGGGCTCATCCACGGAGTTTTCGGAGCTGGAAGAGAAGAGGGCGGTGAGGGAGGGGCACGGGGGGGTTTGGGGGGGCTGGGGGACCCCCAGATTTCACACCCCCCCCTCCCCGGGGTCCTCACCTCGCTCTCCACCAGGTTCCGTTTGTACAGAGCCTCCTTGGCTGCCTCCTGCGGGGGCGAATGAGGGGAGCCCCCAAAAAAGCCCCCACGGGGGTTTGGGGGTCACGTCAGCAAACTGGGGGTCAGCGGGGGGGATGGGGGGGCCACAGGAATTGGGGGTCACATCAGGAATTTGGGGGTCACCACCAGGAACTGGAAGGATCTCAAGGTCTGAGGGTGGTCCAGGATTTTTGGGGGGGTGGGGGGGATCACTAGCATTTGGGGGTGTCGAGGATTTTTGGGGTGGGACCACCAGGATTTGGGAGTGTCCGGGAGGGTTTGGGGGTGGGATTAAGGATTTTTTGGGGCGGGAACACCAGAATTTGGGAGTGTCCAGGATTTTTTGGGGTGGGAGCACCAGAATCTGGGAGTGTCCGGGAGGGTTTGGGGGTGGGATTAAGGATTTTTGGGGTGGGACCACCAGAATTTGGGGGTGTCCAGGATTTTTTGGGGCGGGAGCACCAGGATTTGGGAGTGTCCAGGAGGGTCTGGGGACGCTCCCCGGGCTCTCACCCGCTCTCCCTGGGTCCCGAGGCGCCGCGCAGCTTCCGTGTAGAGCCGCAGGTGCCGCTCCAGGTGCTCCGCGTACTCTGCAAGCGGCGGGAAAAACCGGGATAACGCAGCGGGAAAAAACCGAGATAAGGCAGATCGGGGGGGGGCTCAGCGCAGCCCCCCAAACTCTCACCTGTTCGGAAGTGGGGGTCCCCCCCCTGCAGCCGTGCCCGCAGCCCCTGGATGCGCCGGAGCAGATCCTGGTGCTGCTGCCGCAGCTCGGGGGGCACCGGGCGCCCGGCGCGGCCGAACGGCACCATCTGGGGAGGGGGAGAGGGCGACAAACCGGGGTTCAGGGGCATCCCCGGGGGCTCCCCTGCTCCCCCAAAGCGCCGCCAGCGCCCCCTCACCTTCCGTTCCAGGCGCTCCCGGTCGAACAGCAGCAGGTTGAGGCTCGGCAGCGTCGGGAGGGATCTGGGAAAAGGGACCGGGGTGGGGCTGGGGACGCCTGGAAAATCCAGAGCGGCTCCGGGATATTGGAGGAGGGGAATGGGGGTCCCCGGGGGGGGCTCCCAGAGCTTCCCACCCCCAATTCCCAGCCGCATTCCCACCCCGACTGTCCCCCGGTAACGATGAACTGCGCCGGGAATTGCCGGTGTTGCCCATTCCCGGGACTCACCTGTTGTTCCCGTCCTTCGGGGCCGCCACGCTCGGTTTGGGAGCGGCGACCTGAGCGGGAGGAGCTCCGGGTTATCCCAGGCTGATCCCCCCGGGATGATCCCGCAGGGTCCCGGGGGGTTCCCGGTAGGTTCCCAGCTCATCCCGGTGGGTCCCCACCGATCCCGGGGGGTTCCCAGCGGTTCCCGGCCGATCCCGGCGGGTTCCCGGCACTCACCGTGGCCTCAGCCGCCGGTTCCAGCACCAGCCAGCGCTCGGAGCGCGGCTCCAGCTGCCGCTGCGCCCCCAGGGGCTCCCGGATCCGCACCCACACCTCCAGCCGCCCGCCCGTGCGGCGCCGCCCGTCCAGCAGCTGCGGACACCGGGACGGCGGGAATGGTGGGTGTGACTGGGAACGGTGGGAACGGTGGGAACGGTGGGAACGGGGGGAGCTGGGAAGCGCTGGGAGCAAGGGAACGCTTGGAAGGGGAAGGGGCACAGCTGGGACCACCGGGAAGTGCCAGGATGGAAGAAGGGGAAGGAGCACATCTGGGACCTGGGGGATTTCGGGATCGGGAATCTCCTCCGAGGAAGGAGGGATCTCCTCCTCCCCTCACCTCCAGCTGCTCCCGGAGCTCGCAGCTCCCCTCCAGCCCCTCGAGGCGCAGCTGCGCCGAGCCCAGAGCCCGCTCCGGCCGGAACAGCCCCCTGCGGGTCAGGGCGAGCGGTCGGGATCGCCGGGAGCCGGCCGCGATCGCGACAGGAGCCGGCCGCGATCCCGGGGGTGGCGTGAAAAGGAATCCCCGCCCCAGGAATGCCCCAAAAAAATCCCAATTGCTGCACTCCAGAGGCACCTTCCACCCCCTCTGGCGCCTCTTTACCCCGGTACTTGTGGATTTCCCAGCTCGTGATCCGGGTTTTCTGTGCTCTTCTCTGTATTTTCTATTTCCTGCACTGTTTTATCTATTTTCTACGTTATTTTCTGTATTTCCCATTGCATTTTCTGTGCAATTTCCTGCATTTCCCACGGTATTTCCTGTGTTATTTTCTGTACTTTCCATTGTATTTTCTCTATTTTCCATGTCATTTCCTGCATTTCTCTCTCTATTTCTCACAACTCCCGCACCATTTTCCCCGTTTTCCCTACTTTTCCTCTTCCCCTCCCCCCCACCCCCAGTTATTCCCTACATTTCCCACATTTCCCCCCCGTTACCCCCTCCCCAAAATCCCCCCTACCCTTTCTGGGTCACCTCCAGCCTGATCCCGCGGGAGCTCAGGAGCCTCCGGAGCCCCCGGTGCCCCCGGAGCAGCCGCAGCCGGAACCGCGCCCGGAATTCTGGGGAGGGGGCGCAGAATCAGGGGACGGCCCCCGGGGACATCCCCGGCCCCCGGGGCTGCCCCCAGGCCCCCCCAGAATCCCGGGATTTACCGGGACAATCCGTGCTCTTCACCACGTTGGTCTTGTCCCGCTGGGCCTCCTCCTGTGGGGAGGGGAGGGCAGGAGGGCAGGGAGAATTTGGGGGGGGTCCCCAAGTGTTGGGGACATTTTGGGGTCACTGGGAAAATTTGGGCAGGGGGTCCCAGGTGATCCCAAGCGCTGGGGACATTTTGGGGTCACCGGGACAATTTGGGGGGGGCGTCCCCGAGCGTTGGGGCCATTTTGGGGTCACCGGAACAATTTGGGGGGGGATCCCAGGTGACCCCGAGCGCAGGGGACATTTTGGGGGTCACTCACCGCGCTGGGGTGGGGGAACTCGAAGCGCACGAAGGTGTCCAGGTCACCTGGGGCCACACCTGGTGGGGGGGGGGACACACACACGGGGCACCAGGTGTGCAGGAGCCTCACGTGCCCCAGGCCCTCCCTGTTCCCAGTTCTCCCAGTCTCTCACCTGGGGGCACTGGGAGGCCGATCCCTCTCTCTATGCCCAGCTCCAGGTCGTTGCTGCTCAGCTCTGGGAACATCCTGCAGGTGAAGGTGGGCGGGGCGGGGGGGGAACCTGTCAGACCTCCCCCAGGTGTGCCACCCCCCAAGGCGTGCCCCTCCTTTCCCTCCCAGGTGTGCCCCCCACCCCAGGTGTGCCCCTCACCACACAGGTGCCCCCTCCTTTCCCTCCCAGGTGTCCCTCACCCCCAGATGTGCCCCCCCCCAGGTGTGCCCCCCACCCCACAGGTGTCCCCCAGGTGTGCCCCCCCCTCACTTGACGACACTGAAGGTTCTCTGCTCGTAGCGGGGTTTTGGGGGGGGCCCCCCCCCGGCTGTGCTCCCTCCTCAGGGTCTCCATGTGCCGCCGGCATTCCTCGGCCAGTGCCTCACACCTGGGGGGACACACCTGGACAGGTGAGCCCACCCCCCCTTCATCCCAGCATGGGCATTCCCCCCCCACCAGGATCAGCCTCCTCTTCCTCAGAGGAAGGGGAGGAGGAAGAGGAAGGGGAAGAGCAGGATCCTGCCTCCCCCCGACCCCAGCCCAAACCTCACCTGGTGGTCTCCGAGATGTTCCCCAGGTGAGCGAATTGTCGGGAATAGGTGAGGCACATCTAGGGGGGCAACGGGAGGGGAGGAGGAAGAAAAGGCAGGGAAAGAGAAGGAAAAAGAGGAAGGAAAAGAAAAATAAAAAGAGAAAAGGAAAACGGAGAAAAAGGAAGAAAAAGAGGAAAAAGGAAACAAGGAAGAGGGACAAGAAAGGGAAAAGTAGGAAGAGAAGGAAGTTTTCCCGATCCATCCATTATCCTGGAGCCCCCCGCTCTGGGGTGCTCCCCAGCTCCCCTCAGTTCTTGGGGACACTCCCATTTTTTGGGATACCACCCCACTTTTTAGGGCCTCCCCCATTTTTTGGGCTATCACCCCCACCTGGTGCTGCCTCCTCAGAGCCCCCGCCAGCTGCAGGAAGGCCTTGGCAACCTCGGGGGCCATCGGGACCCCCCGGGCCGGGCCCAGCTCGAACTCGGCCCCGTCCAGGGGCACCTCCGGGACCTGCGGCAGGGATTGGGGGTCCTGAGGGATCCCGTGGGATCCTGAGGGATCCTGAGGGATCCGAGCCCGCGAGGGGGTAGGATCCGGGCCGGACAGACGGCCGGAGGCCTCACCTGGGCGATGTCCACGGGGAGCCCCCCGCGGGCGGCCCCGATGAGCCCCTCGACGCCCTTGGCGCGGCGCAGCAGCAGCTTGGCTCCCTCCAGGTCGTTGCGGCGCTTGGCGCGCAGCGCGGCCTGCGCCAGCTGCCGGCGCCGCAGCTCCAGGAACTCCAGCTGCTGCTGGGCTGGCAGGGGGGCATGGGGGTCAGGGGGTGCCCTGGCCCCCCCATCCCTGCCCCCAGACCCTCCCGTTACCTTTCCCAGCAGGTTTGGGAGCCGGTTGGGAATTCCGGGCTGGTTGTTTGGCAGGGGGCGCAGGGGGAGCGCTGGGCTGGACCTGGAGAAGGGGGGGATGAGAATCACCGGGAATGTTCCCCCCACAAATTCCCTGGACCCTCCCCCCCCTCCCCCAAAATCCTACCTTGGTGTCCTCCTTTTCCTCTTCTTCCTCCTCCTCTTCCTCCTGCTCCGGCCCCGTCAGCCTCAAGGCCGCCTCCAGCATCCCAGAGATGCTGGGCTCTGCTGGGGTCTCTGTGCCCTGGATGGGGGGGAAGCCTGGAAAGGGGGGAGCCCCGGTGGGAACGGGACCTCCCAACCCCCCCCCGTGCCCCCCGGGGTCAGGGAGAGGGAACGTACCTGGGGGAACCGGCAGCTCCGAGAGATCCACGGCTTTACCGGCGCTGAGGGCACGGAGGGCGGCCTGGTATTGCTGGGGAGGGGGCACAGGGGGTCAGGGGGCACCCGGACGGGGACTGGGAGCACCGGGGACAGACTGGGAGCACCGGGGACAGACTGGAGCACCGGGGACAGACTGGGAGTACTGGGGACAGACTGGGAGCACTGGGAACAGACTGGGAGCACCGGGGACAGACTGGGAGCACTGGGGACAGACTGGGAGCACTGGGAACAGACTGGGAGCACCGGGGACAGACTGGGAGCACTGGGGACAGACTGGGAGCACCCGCAGAGGGGGACTGGTGTCATTGTGGGGACACTGGGACCAGACGCTGTTCTGGACTGGGATCACTGCTCTGGACTGGGACTGTTATTATAGGATTGGGATCCCAGCTCGGGGACTGGGATCCACTCTCTGGGACTGGATCACAGCTCTGGGACTGGAATCACGGATCTGGGACCGGGATCCACGCTCTGGGCTGCAGCCCTCCCACCTTGACGATCCTCTCGTGCATCCGAGCCTTCCTGGCGTCCCCGCTGTCCTTGGCCTGGCCCCGCGCCGCCCGGTACCTCGCTCCATGCGCTGCTCCAGTGCCTCCCGCACGTCCCGCGGCGCCCGGGGGGGCTCTGGGGTGGGCAAAAACGGGAAAATCCCAAAAAATCCCCCTTTTCCTCCCCGTTCCCCCTCCCAGGAGGGAGCTGACCTGGGCTGGTGGCCGGCGGATCCCTCGCCGGCGGATCCCTCGCCGGCGGATCCCTTGCTGGTGGATCCCTTGCCGGTGGATCCCTCGGCTCCTCTGGCTGTGGATCTGCAGGAAAGGAGCAGCCAGATCCCACCAGGACCCCCAAAACGGGGGGGGGTTGAACAGGGGGTTCCACCCTTTCCATCGGGCTCAGGGTCTCACCCGGGGCTGGCGGAGCCGGCCTTGCCCCAGCGCCTCCAGCTGTGCCTCCAGCCTCTGGAAAACCACAGGAAAATGGGAATTCTGGGGAAAGGAAGGGATTTGGGGGGGATTCTGGGAAACCTGGGTGTACCTTGGCCGCCCTGAAGTGCCCCAGGGCTGTGGCATTGTCCCCACGGCGTTTGGCCACCAGGGCTTCCTTCTGCAGCTCCTGGAGGCGCAGCCGGAGCGCCGGCACCGAGCTGGGATCCGGGCAGGGATCCAGGGCTGGGGGAGGCTGTGGAGGGGCAGGGGGCTGCACTGGGGGCTCAGGGCTCACGGGGGGAGGCAGCCCAGGGGTCCCACCAGCCTTCCCCAGAGCCACAGGAGGAGGAATCTCAGCCTGGTCGATCGGCTTCCCGCTCCGCACGGACTCCAGCATCTGCTCCAGGGTCTGGGGGAAAAGGGGAACGGGGGAAAGGGTGAAAATCTGGGGGAAAGGGGTGAAATGGAGGCAGAGCGCGGAAAAACGGGGTGAAAACGGGATCTGCAGCCAGAAAATGGGATAAGACTCAGGACTGAAGGAAAGGAAATGGATAAGGTAGAAAATAAGGGGGTGAGATGGAACAATAATATGGAGTAATTGGAATAATAATAATGGAATAAGGGGAATGAAATGGGATTTCGTTGTCATGAAACTGGGCTCAGAACTGGAAAAAAATGAGATAAAAGCGGGCTCAGAACTGGGAAAAACAGCACAAAACTGCTCAGATTCAGGCCAAACTGGTTCAGAACTGTGACAAGCTGCTCAATACTTGGGAAAAACAGCAGGAAGCCAGGGTCACCCCAAGGGTTTGAAGGGCAGAGGCGAGCCCAGAGCCGCAAAGCCCCGATTTCGGGGCTTCGGGTTCACCTTGAGGCCGCGCTGGAGGCGCCGGAGCCGGGCCCCGCTGCTCCCGCTGTTGCTGCCGTTGTTGCCCAGGGCAGCCCGGTAGAGCTCCGCCCGCTCCTCCAGCTCGGCCAGCAGCGCCCCCGCGGGCGCGGGATCCTGCGGGAACACCGGGAGCACCGGGAATACCGGGAACACCAGGAGCACCGTAGCACCGGGAGCACAGGGAACTTTGAGAACACAGGGAGCACCGGATCACTGGGAGCACTGGGAGCCCAGGGTCACCAGAAACACCAGGAGCACCGGAAGCACCAGAACACCGGGTCACCAGGAACTCCGGGTCACCAGATCACTGGGAACACCGGGAGCACCGGATCACCAGGAACACCACGAGCCCTGGGAACACCGGGAGCCCCTCCGGGATCCACACTGGGATCGGGACTGGGATGGGTACTGGGATGGGCACTGGGATGGGCACTGGGATCACCCCGGCCGTACCTGTGGGGTCTCTGCATCCGTTGCACTCCCGGATCCCTCCTCCAGCACCTCCTGCAGCTCTGCCTGCTCAGAGATCCCGGGAATCAGCCCGGGCAGGACCCCCTTTCCAGGCTCAGGGATCCCGGGAATCAGCCTGGGCAGGACCCCCTTTTCCAGCCTCAGGGATTCCCTTTTCCAAGCTCAGCACCTCCCCCCTCACCAGCAGCTCCTCCTCGTTCTCAAGATCTTCCTCCCCTTCCTCCTCCTCCTCCTCCTCCTCTGGGGTGTTCCGCAGGCAGAGCTGGGCCAGGGCCTCCACTGCTGCCAGATCTGTGCGGGGGAACAGGGGGGTCACAAACCCATTTTTGGGGGGGGGGGAGTTGATCCCCGTTCGAGGGGGGAGGGGAGGGGGATTCACCTCGCTGGGGGGGTTGGGGTGCTGCCCCCCGCTCCGGCGCCTCCCGGCCCCCCAGCAGCAGCAGCAGCTCCGCCTCCAGCGCCGCGTCCCCGTCACCGCCGGCATCCCCGGGGCTCCTCCCGGCACCGGGATCCGCCAGCAGCCCCATCTGGGGAGGGGGCGACAGCGCTGAGGGGATCCCGCGATCCGGAGGAAGGGATCGCCCCCAGATCCAGGGATCCCCCAAAGTGTTTGAGGGGGAGGAGGGGAGGATGGGACCCCCCGGCACCCAGAGCAGGGGGGTCCCGGGGGTCACACGCACCTGCCTGGCCATGGCGGCGCCCCGGCCCGGGACCCTCCCGGCTCGGCTCATGGCTCCGCGTCCCGCCGGGCCGGGCTGGGGAGGGGGAACACGGCGAGACCCCCGCCCTGAGCTGGACCCCAGCCCCACCCCGCTCTCCTCCGAGCCACCTTTAGCGCCCCGATCCCCCTCAGAGCCCCCCAAAAGATCTCGGTGTCCCCCCGCCCCTCGCAAGGCCCCGGTCGCGCCCCACAAGGCCCCATGGCGCCTTTTGCCCCCTCCCAGAGCGCCCCACAAGGCACCGTCACCGCCCAGCTGTCCGCAGCCCCTCACCCCCCGATTCGGGTGATCCCAGCGCTCCCGGTTATCCCGGTTTATCCCGGTTTTTCCCGGTTTTTTCCCGGTTTATCCTCACTCACTTCCTGCTCGGCCGGCCGCTGTCAACACCCCGCGCTTTACAGCACCGCCGTCGCAAAAGCCGCTGTCCTAAAAACAGCTCTGCGGTTGCGTCTCGCTTCGCGGCGCGGGAGAACTACAACTCCCAGCGTGCCCCGCGCCCGGCAGGGAAAAGGCGGGAAAAACGTGAGGGGGGACGGTGGGCAGAATGCCCCGAGGTGGAAAATGGGGTGAAAATCGGCGGAAATTCCAGGATTTTCACCTGAGGCACAGAGGGTTTGGGGCTTTACTGTTGCGGCTGTGCCTTTAGGGGAGCTGGGGGATGTTGTTTGGGCTGACGGGGGGTTGAGGGCTGTGAGGGGAACATGGCTGCTGGGGCCCAAGGGGAACTGGGGTGGGAGTAATGGGGAGCTGAGGTAATTTGGGGCTGCTCCTTGTCCCTCCCAGGTAGCGTCAGGATGGGGAAGCGCAGGAGCCGCCCACTCCCAGGTAAAAGGAAAACACCCTAACATCCCAGTTTGGGGCCACCGTGCCATAACTGGGATCTCCTCACATCCAAACTGAGATTTCTTTCCCCCTCCCTCCCCACCACAACACACACACAGCAGGTGACAGGAAATTCCACGCTCCCAAAGCCAAGCGGATCCTTCAGGAAGCACCGGGAGATCCTGCTGGGATGGACCCCGAGGTCCCAGCAGAGGGAAAAACTCCCCAAATTGGGGGTTTTAACGTGATTTTTCAGGAAGGGAGAGATGAGGAAATTGGAGGTGGCAGAGCACTGGGGTCACCGAAACAGGGCATTTCTGATGGGGTGGAAGAGAATCATCTGGATGTGCCCCAGCTGGGAATTTTGGAAGTGGATGGGACAGGAAAGGATGAGCTGCAGTCACCAAAACCAGGAATTTTGGATGGGGCAGGAGAGGATTATCAAGAATCACCAAAACCAGCAATTTTGGAGGTGGATGGGGCAGGCAAAGAGCAGTTGGAGTCTCTGAAAGTGGGAATTTTGGATGGAACAGGAGAGGATCAGCTGGAGTCACCAAAACCAGGAATTTTGGATGGGGCAGGAGAGAATTGTCGAGAATCACCAAAACCGGCAATTTTGGAGGTGGATGGGGCAGGAGAGGAGCCCCCAGAGTCAGTGAAATGTGTAATTTTGGATGCAATGGGACAGAACCATCTGGAATCATCTCAGCGGGGAATTTTGGAGTTGGATGGAGCAGGAGAGGAGCAGCAGGAGTCACTGGAAGTGGGAATTTTGGATGGAACAGGAGAGGAGCAACTGGAATCACCAAAACCAGGAATTCTGGAGGTGGATGGGGCAGGAGAGGAGCAGCTGGAATCACCAAAACCAGGAATTCTGGAGGTGGATGGGGCAGGAGAGGAGCAGCTGGAATCACCAAAACCAGGAATTCTGGAGGTGGATGGGGCAGGAGAAGAGCAGCTGGAGTCACCAACACACGGAATTTCGGATGGGGCAGCAGAGGAGCATCCAGAGCCATTGAAACCAGGAATTCCAGAGGCAGATAGGGCAGGAGAGGAGCATCCAGAGCCAAACTGGGAAATGCCCAAACTGGGAATTTTGGATGGAACGGGAGAGAACGAGCGGGAGTCACCAAAACAAGGGGATTCTGGAGCACACCAGGACATGGCGATGGACACGGCCCCTGAGGAAACTTCAGAGGTGACGGATGCAGCGGGAGAGGGGCAAGAAAGTGCCCTGGAGGAGGGATGTGGCACTGGGATTGCCCTGGGAATGGACACGGGGCCACCAGACGGTCCCCAGAGCGGAGGAGGGGACGCAGAGAGCAGGAATTCCCAGAGTGGGAATTCCAGGATGGCCACACCAGGGTTAGATCCAGCAGGAACCAGCACTGAGCCCCAGGAGCAGCAGGAAGGGACCGGCCCAGAGCTCCCAGCAGAGAAGGTACAACTGGGGTGACCTCAAACTGGGACCCAGGGACCCCTCCCCATCCCAAACTGGGACCCAGGGACCCCTCCCCATCCCAAACTGGGATCCAGGGACCCCTCCCCATCCCAAACTGGGACCCAGGGACCCCTCCCCATCCCAAACTGGGACCCAGGGACCCCTCCCCATCCCAAACTGGGATCCAGGGACCCCTCCCCATCCCAAACTGGGACCCAGGGACCCCTCCCCATCCCAAACTGGGACCCAGGGACCCCTCCCCATCCCAAACTGGGACCCAGGGACTCCTCCCCATCCCAAACTGGGACCCAGGGACCCCTCCCCATCCCAAACTGGGACCCAGGGACCCCTCCCCGTCCCAAACTGGGACCCAGGGACCCCTCCCCATCCCAAACTGGGACCCAGGGACCCCTCCCCATCCCAAACTGGGACCCAGGGACCCCTCCCCATCCCAAACTGGGACCCAGGGACCCCTCCCCATCCCAAACTGGGACCCAGGGACCCCTCCCCATCCCAAACTGGGATCCAGGGACCCCTCCCCATCCCAAACTGGGACCCAGGGACCCCTCCCCATCCCAAACTGGGACCCAGGGACCCCTCCCCATCCCAAACTGGGATCCAGGGACCCCTCCCCATCCCAAACTGGGACCCAGGGACCCCTCCCCATCCCAAACTGGGACTCTCCCCATCCCCTTGGCCTTCCCAGCTCCTTTCTTTCCCTGCAGCCATGGGACACCACTGGCCAGATCCACACTGGATCCACGGGGAACAGCCCATGGGAAAGGTGGGTGGATCCAGACCCCACTGCAGGAATAAAATCCTGATTTTGACTAAAATTCCCTGACCTGGGGAGTGGAAAAATCCTGACTCTCCTTCCCCCGGCAGCGCCAAAGCCGCGGAGCCGGTGGACGCCAGCGACATCGTCCGTGGGCTGATCCGGGAACTCTCAGACCTCAAGTAAGTCCTAAATCCACCTGGATTTCCCTGGGATTGGGGGGTCCAGCACCCCCCGAGTGATGCCCACGTCCCCCCACAGCCGCCTGGCCATGGGAGCTCGCCGAGGGCTGGAGCTGCTGAGGAGGCCGAAGCCACGGCGTGGCCGGAGGGCAGTGCCCAGTGGAAGCCGCTGGAAAGAGGGGTAGAGACATCAGGAATAATAGTAATTTATTGATGGAAACGATGGGAATAAACCAACCTTCATGTGGAGAATGGTTCCAACACTCGCTACCCCGCTGTCGCGGGTGAACAAATCCCACCAAACCCACCCAAATCCCACCAAACACACCCAAAATGCTAAGGAACAGCTGTGGTGGTGGGATAGAGGCTCCAACACTTGGAGCACCAGCCCCTTTCCAGTCCCTTTCTGGCCTGGGATTAACCAAAACTCAAAAATCCAACCCAAAACACCTGGAAACAGCTCCAGCACCTGGAGCACCAGCCCCTTCCTGGCCTGGGATTAACCAAAAGTCAAAAATTCAACCCAAAACATCTGGAAACAGCTCCAGCACCTGGAGCACCAGCCCCTTCCTGGCCTGAGATTAACCAAAACTCAAAAATCCAACCCAAAACATCTGGAAACAGCTCCAGCACCTGGAGCTCTGGCCCCTTCCTGGCCTGGGATTAACCAAAAGTCAAAAATCCAACCCAAAACATCTGGAAACAGCTCCAGCACCTGGAGCACCAGCCCCTTCCTGGCCTGGGATTAACCAAAAGTCAAAAATTCAACCCAAAACATCTGGAAACAGCTCCAGCACCTGGAGCACCAGCCCCTTCCTGGCCTGGGATTAACCAAAAGTCAAAAATTCAACCCAAAACATCTGGAAACAGCTCCAGCACCTGGAGCTCTGGCCCCTTCCTGGCCTGGGATTAACCAAAAGTCAAAAATTAAACCCAAAACATCTGGAAACAGCTCCAGCACCTGGAGCTCTGGCCCCTTCCTGGCCTGGGATTAACCAAAACTCAACAATCCAACCCAAAATACCTTGTAACGGCTCCAGCACCTGGAGCTCTGGCCCCTTCCTGGCCTGAGATTAACCAAAACTCAAAAATCCAACCCCAAAACATCTGGAAACAGCTCCAGCACCTGGAGCTCTGGCCCCTTCCTGGCCTGGGATTAACCAAAAGTCAAAAATCCAACCCAAAACATCTGGAAACAGCTCCAGCACCTGGAGCACCAGCCCCTTCCTGGCCTGGGATTAACCAAAAGTCAAAAATTCAACCCAAAACATCTGGAAACAGCTCCAGCACCTGGAGCACCAGCCCCTTCCTGGCCTGGGATTAACCAAAAGTCAAAAATTCAACCCAAAACATCTGGAAACAGCTCCAGCACCTGGAGCTCTGGCCCCTTCCTGGCCTGGGATTAACCAAAAGTCAAAAATTAAACCCAAAACATCTGGAAACAGCTCCAGCACCTGGAGCTCTGGCCCCTTCCTGGCCTGGGATTAACCAAAACTCAACAATCCAACCCAAAATACCTTGTAACGGCTCCAGCACCTGGAGCTCTGGCCCCTTCCCAGCCTTTTGGGATTAACCAAAACTCAACAATTCAACCCAAAACGTCTGGTAACACCTGGAGCACCAACCGCTTTTGGGATTAACCAAAACTCAGAACTCAAAACTCAAACCTAACCCAAAACTCAGAACTGGCCCCGCTGGCAGCACCCAAATCTGGCCGGAGCGACTCTTCCAGGGTGCCGCGGCATCGGAAGGCGGCACAAGCTGGGGAGACTGGTCCCAGTCAAGCTCCAAGCCGTGGTCTCATCCGCTGAGGAAGTCCCTGGAAGAGAAGCCAGGAGAAAGAGGCATGAGCACGCAGCCCATGATTAGTGCCAAATTCCCGATGGGATTCCTGCAGGAATCCCGTCCTGGATAAATCCAAGTCTCCTTCCTTCATGTCACCTGTTTCCCAGTGCCTCCTCCTTTCTTTAGCTCTGGCTCCTTGGTGAGATTCCCTCATGGAAATCCCGTTCCTGCCTAAATCCAGGCTTGGATCTGAGAACCCTCAGTACCTGCATGGGGACTTGGAGTCTTCCATCCTTTGGATGCTTCCCAGTGTCACCTTGCCACCTGTCTCCTGGTGCCCTCTCCTTGGTAGCTCTGGTTCCCTGATGAGATTTCTCATGGGGAATCTGGCTAAACCCGGGTTTGGATGAAGCACAGCCACTGTGGCATCACTGGGACGCCACAAACCCCAAACCTGCCATGGGGATGTGTGGTATCCTCCATCCCTGCCGTGCCCCCTTCCCTCCATCACGAGATTCCTCACGGGAATCCCAGCCCTGGACGTGCCACATCCGCTGTGGCACACCACACCCCGCCGGTACCTGCACAGTGACACCGGATCCTCCATCCCTCGGCTACATCCTGGTGTTCCTCTGCCTGCTCCTGGCGGGCAGCGGGCGGGAGTAGACGGACGTGTAGCTGCGGTGCGTGCGGGGGCAGAAGCGGCGCGTGTGGGCCTGGTCCTGCGTGGCCCCGCACTGGGGACAGATGTAGCTGCGCAGCACCGGGCACTGCAGGCGTCCCTGGGCGTCCCGCAGGCTGTGGCTCCAGTACACGCCCGGGGCCTCGCCGTTGTGCTGGCAGAACGAGCACGGAACTGGTTCGGTGCGTGGAGCTGGCCTGGCACGTGGAGCTAGTTCGGTGCGCGGAGCTGGTCCGGCACACGGAGCTGGTCCGGCACACGGAGCTGGTCCGGCACGCGGAGCTGGTCCCACAGGTGGAGCTGGTCCAGCAGATGGAGCTAGCTCAGCATATGGAGCTAGCCCAGCAGGTAGAGCTGGTCCAGCACACGGAGCTGGCCCCACACGTGGAGCTGGCCTGGCACGTGGAGCTGGTTCAGCACATGGAGCCAGCCCGGCACACGGAGCTGGCCCCACACGTGGAGCTGGCCCAGCGCACGGAGACAGAGCTCCCAGTGGCACCAAGGTGTCCCCAAGGCCCGCGGGGTCACGGAGGAACATGGCCACCGTAGCCGCCAGCCCCAGGTAGTCCCGCCACATGTCGAACTGGCCCGTGGCTTCCATGCGTGGCGGCAGGACGGCAATCCCAGTGCCACCAGCGCAGCGTGGGGTGGCACGCCTCGGGCTCCTCGTGTGTCCTGAGCGAGGCTGGGCACCGCAGCCCTGCGGTGCTTCTGGCGTGGCGTGGGGACCGGTGCCACCTCTCGTGCCACCGGCGGTCCCCGCACGGCGCGTGGCTGGATGTGGCTCCCCGTTCCAGATACTTCCGGCGTCCCCGGTTCTCCTGGTGTGGCGTGCGGCTGGTCCAGCCAGTGTTGCTGGTGGTGTGGAGCTGGACACCACAGCTCTCTGTCCCAGTGCTCCCAGTGCTCCCAGTGCTCCCAGTGCTCCCAGTACCGGTGCTGCCGCTGCTCCCGGTGCCTCTGTTTGGGGCCTAGACGCTGCGCGTGGTCAGTGCCGCCGCGTCCGGGGGTGCTGCGCTTCCAGACGGGCGGGGCTCCGCGATCGTGGCCTTTGGGGGATTGGGGTCAATCGCCGCAATTTCGGTAATCACTGTGGTAAACGCTCCTCGCCTCGGGGCATCCCAGGAATCTTGGAGTAGTGGCGTTTTTTACGGGAAGATCAGGGGGCTTTGGGGTTCTTCAGGGAATCCCTGGTTGCTCCTGCCGTGGGTGGGGGGGTGGAAATTCGTGGGTTTGGGAAGTTTCTGCCTAGGGAGGATCACCCCAGGATCATCGGGATGAATGTCGAATATCGGTGGTTTTACCCCAAATTCACCGACAGCCTGGGCGGATCTGGGATCGATCGATTGATCCCCTGGTGGGAGAGGGGATCCCACACCGTCCTCCAGCCAGCAGGACGCAGGATCTGTTCTTGTGGGGATCCCACCGCATCCCTGAGCGCCCAGCGGGATCAGGGATCCCTTAGCACCCAGGGTGTACGAAATGGGGAAAAGGGAAAAAACTGGGGCGGTCATTGCCCGGCTGAGCCCCAATTCCCTTGGATTTGACCCCAAAGCAGCTCTTGTCCCGGGCTGGGAAACTGTGAGACCCCCCCCCCCCACGGTGGGATGGATGTCCCCAGGTGTCCCCAGGCGTGGGTGTGATGTCCCCAGGTGTCCCCAGGCATGTCCGGGTGTCCCCAGGCGTGGGTGGGATGTCCCCAGGTGTCCCCCGGTGTGGGTGGGAAGTCCCCAGGTGTGCCCAGACGTGGGTGGGATGTCCCCAGGTGTGCCCAGACGTGGGTGGGAAGTCCCCAGGTGTGCCCAGACATGGGTGGGATGTCCCCAGGTGTCCCCCGGTGTGGGTGGGATGTCCCCAGGTGTCCCCAGGTGTGGGTGGGAAGTCCCCAGGTGTCCCCAGGCATGTCCGGGTGTCCCCAGGTGTTCCCCGGTGTGGGTGGGAAGTCCCCAGGTGTGCCCAGACGTGGGTGGGATGTCCCCAGGTGTCCCCAGGTGTGGGTGGGATGTCCCCAGGTGTCCCCAGGCATGTCCGGGTGTCCCCAGGTGTCCCCAGGTGTGGGTGGGAAGTCCCCAGGTGTGCCCAGGTGTCCCCCGGCTCTGAAGGGGGGCGGGGCTCAGCGCAGCCCGGAGGCCCCGCCCACTGCCCGCACGCACCTCCTCCTCGGCGCTGATTGGCCGCCAGGCCCTCCCCCGGCACGACCCCGCCCCCTTCAGCCCCGCCCCGCCCATTTAAAGGGGCCGCAGCCTCCGTTAACCCCTGCGAGCCCGGCCGGGGGGCTCGGGGGGGGGGATCTGCAGAGGGGGACCCCCGTGTTCCCTCCAGCGGACCCAACCAGCGTGGCAGCCGCCCCCCGACGTAGCTGGAGAGCTGGGGCCGGGTGGCACGGCACAGTCCGGCACGATGTGAGCGGGGAAACTGAGGCACGGGAGGCGGAGGGGGTGGAGGGGGGGGGCCGGCAGAGCCGCTTGCCGCACGGTGGCACACGGCGCATCAAGCCGGGGCCACCCCAGCGCCGCTGCTGTGGTGGTCCCGTTGCCACTCCGTCCTAGCGGTTCCCGGGGGTCCCTGTGCCCTGTGCCGGGGGTCCCGACGGCTCCTCCTGGTGGTCCCGGAGCTCCCAGCGACGCCACAACCCCCGGCACGGCCCCGCCCGGTGACTCACCGGCCCCTACAAGTCGGGGCTTGACGCCGGGAGAGGGAGGTGGGGGGAGACACGGGGAGAGGGTGATGTCCCCCCATCCCCGAACACCCGGGAGGGGCCCCAAAGGCTTGGGGGGGTCTGCGGGGGTGCCGGGGGGGCCATTGCTCTGAAAGCGCCTTTGTCCGGACCCGCCGATCCCACCCCAGGGTGACTCACGGCCGCGTGGTTCGGCCCTGACTCACCCCCCCACCCCCCCGTACCCCCCACCCGCGGCACCGGGGGGCCCCCGGGGCCTCCTCCCCCCCTTCCCCGGCGGTATCGGGATCCCCCGGGACCCCCCCCGGACGGCAGCGGGGACATCTGGGGGGTCGGGTGGGGGGGACACACACACAAAAATTCGGGGAGGCTTCGGGGTGAAGGCGGATTTAGGGGGGGGCACCCAGGGGTGCAGGGGGGCCCGTGGGTGCCCATCACCCCTCTGCCTCGTGCCCTGGGAGGGGCCGGGCACCCTCCTCCCCACCCCACCCCTGGGGACACCCCCTAGGGACCCTCCCCCTCGGGGGACACCCCCTGGGGACCCTCCCCCTCGGGGGACACCCCCCTGGGCAAGCCCCGGCCCCCGCAGGGCCACCTCCGGAGGCCCCGCCCGGTGGTGCCGGTCCCGGGACTGCCGGTGAGTCACGGCCGTGACTCAGCCCCGCCAAAACAGCGTCGCCAGGCAACGGCGGGGACCCGCGACAGGAACACACGGGGACCCCCCGACCCATCTGGCGACCCCTCCGACCCATATTGGGATCCCCCGACCCACAGCAGGAACCCACCGACCCCCACTATGCCCCCCACCGACCCACTTCGGGACCCGCCGACCTATATCGGGATCCACCCACCCAAATTGGGAGCCACCCACCCACAGCTCCCGACCCCACTCCCCAGCAGAGGCACGGAGCCCCCCAGGGTCCTTGGGGGGGGACAGGAGCCGGAGGTGGCCGGGGACGCTGGTGGGGGGGGGTCTGGGGTGTCCCCGGGATCTGGGGGGATCTGGGGGATCTGGGGTGTCCCTGGGGTCTGGGGGGGTCTGGGATGTTCCCGGGATCTGGGGGGATCTGTGGGGTCTGGGGTGTCCCTGGGGTCTGGGGGGATCCTGGGGGTCTGGGGCGTTCCTGGGATCTGGGGGGTCTGGGATGTTCCCAGGGTCTGGGGGGATCCCGGGGGTCTGGGGTGTTCCCGGGATCTGGAGGGATCTGGGGGTTTGGGGTGTCCCTGGGGTCTGGGGGGATCTGGGGGATTTGGGGTGCCCAGGCTGAGGAAGGATGGAGCCAGGAGAGAGCTCCGGGGGGAGGAAAGGGAAATCCCGGCCCAGTGCCCCCCCCCAGTGCCCCCAGTCACTGCCAGCATTGTCCAGTGCTCCCAGTTCGCCCAGTGCCAGGGCACACAAGTGTGGTGCCACGTGTGTGCCGTGTCGGTGTTGGTCCGTGTCTGTGCCGTGCCGGTGTCACCCGTGTCACTGCCGTGCCGTGTTTCATGGGGTGTCACCCGTGTCAGTGCCGTGCCGTGTTCCATGGTGGTGTCACCCGTGTCACTGCCGTGCTGTGCCCTGTTCCATGGCGGTGTCACCCGTGTCACTGCTGTGCCCTGTTCCATGGTGGTGTCACCCGTGTCACTGCCATACCGTGCCCTGTTCCGTGCTGGTGACACCCCTGTCACTGCCATGACACTGCCCTGTCACTGCTGTGCCCTGTTCCGTGCTGGTGACACCCCTGTCACTGCCATGCCGTGCCGTGTTCCATGGCAGTGTCACCCGTGTCACTGCCATGCCCTGTTCCATGGCGGTGTCACCCGTGTCACTGCTGTGCCCTGTTCCATGGTGGTGTCACCCGTGTCACTGCCATACCGTGCCCTGTTCCGTGCTGGTGACACCCCTGTCACTGCTGTGCCCTGTGCTGTGCCGGTGACACCCCTGTCACTGCCATGCCGTGCCCTGTTCTGTGCTGGTGACACTGCCCTGTCACTGCCATGCCGTGCCCTGCAGTCCCACACCAGTCACACCCGTGTCACTGCCATGCCCTGCCATGCCGTGCCGTGCTGTGCAGTGCCGTGCCATGCCGGGCCGTGCCGTGCCCGGGCCGTGCCGGCCCCGCTGCCGCTCCCCGCTCCTCCCGGCCGGGCTGACTCAGGCGGGAGGAATGTGCCGGCGGCGCGTGGGCGATGGCCCGGCTGCTGCCATTGCCTAGAAAGGGCATCGCCGAGCCCTGGGCCACAGCGAGCCCACGGGGAGCCCGCAGCGAGCCCATGGGGCCACCACGGCCACACAGGCACCCAGCAGGGCCAGCAGGGCCACCGCGGCACTCACAGCGAGCCAGCACGGCCACCGTGGCTACCTGTGACAAACAGACCTGGCACGGCCACCACAGTCCCAGCAGGGCCTCAGCACGGCCACTGTGGCCACCGTGGGGCCCACAGGGACCTGAGATGGCCACCGGGTCCCTGCTGTGGGCCTGTGGGTGTGAACACGCGTGTGCAGGTGTGCGCAGGTGTGCGTGTGCAGGTGTGCACGGACACGTGCGGGCACACGTGTGTGCTGCGTGGCACGTGTGCCATGGCCAACATTCCATGTCCCCCGTGTCCCCCGTGTCCCCCCCGTGTCCCATGTCCCCCGTGTCCCCCCGTGTCCCATGTCCCCCGTGTCCCCCCTGTCCCATGTCCCCCGTGTCCTGTGTCCCCCATTCCGTGCCTGACCCTGGCGGGGCCGGGGGCCCTCAGGAGGCTGGGGGGGGAGTGGGACCCGTGTTTAAAATTAGCAGCTGGCGAAGGTGGGGGGGGGCCGTTGCTCTGTCCCAGATGTGCAACCGCTGCCAGATGTGGGGCGGCACCAGGAAGGACCTGGGGGACTCTGGGGGGCACTGGGGTGCCCATTCTGCCGCACTACTGGGGGGGTGTGGGGCAGTCGATGGGGCAGGGCTGGCTGTGCGGCAGGGGGGCTTTTGGGGCGAGGGGCTGGGGTGGGCTGTGGGGCAGGGCTGGGGGCGTGCCCCCCTGTGGGGCAGGGCCATGGGGCAGGGCCGCGGGGTGTGGGGCAGGGCTGGCGCCGCGGCAGCGGTGACGCGTTGTGGTTTCGCTACTTCCGATATAAAACTCTGTTTAATGTCTGTGTGTGCAGCATCGCCATGGTGACCCCCAGCCCCCCCCAAACCCCGGCCCCGCCAGGGCCTGTGGCGCCCCACGGCCACGGGGCACCCGGGCATCGCTGTGGGGTGTCTGGGCCCCCAGCCATGGGGCATGGGAGATGCTCGCCGTGGGGTGTGCCATGGGGCAGCAAACCCCCTTTCAGTGGGGCACACAGCCCCCTTGCCATGGGGCGCACAGTCCCTGTGCCATGGGGCACTGAACCGCCTTTTTGTAGGGTACCGAACCCCCTTTCGGTGGGGCACACGGCCCCTGTGCCATGGGGCACTGAACCGCCTTTTTGTAGGGTACCGAACCCCCTTTCAGTGGGGCACACAGCCCTCGTGCCATGGGGCACAGGAGATGCTGGCTGTGGGGTGTGCCATGGGGCAGCAAACCCTCTTTTGGTGGGGCACTGAACCCCCTTTCTGTGGGGCCACAATCCCTGTGCCATGGGGCACCGAACCCCCTTTCTGTGGGGCACTGATCCCCCTCGCCATGGGGCACGTGGGGCACGAAGCCCCCTCGCCACGGGGCACGAGGCTCCTCGCCACCAGCTCTCCTTTGCCCACCCGCTCAGACCCGGCGCCGCCGCGAGGCCGTGCGGGGATCCGGGGCGGGTGCGGGTTCGGTGAGGGGGGTGCGGGCTCGGGGCGGTCCCGGGGCGGTCCCGGGGCGGGCGGAGGCAAGCCCGGTCCCTCCCCCCCCCCTTCCCCTCCGCCGCCGCGGCCTCGTCGCTCCCGGGGCGGAGCGAAACGTTTAAAAGCGTTTCCCTTCTTGGAGTAAAAGTCAGAGACTTGGGGAGCCCCCGGGAGCCCCCGGAGCCCCCCTCCCCCGGCCCGGCCTCCCCCCACTCCCCCCCGGAGCCCCCCGGGACCCCCCGGCCGCCGCTGCCGGTGAGTAACGGCCCCGCGGGACCCCTGGAAGGTTCCGGGGCCGCGGGAGAGGGGCCGCGGCCGTGGCCTCGTGCCCGGCCGGGGATGGCGGGAAGGGCCGCGGGGTCCCGCCGGATCCCACCGGATCGCTCCGCGTTCCCCCGGGGCCGGCGGCGCCAGCGCCGCGGCCATCGACGGCCCGAGGCTGCCGAGGGTTGGGCAGGGGGGTGCGGGGGGTCCCGGGGGGGGGCGGTTCTGGGGGGCTCCGGCCCGTTGGTGGGGCGTGGGCCGGGGGGGGACCGGGGGGGCGGTGGCGCCGGGCGGTGATTCATCCTTTCCCCCCGGCGCCGACGGGCGCGGACGGGGCGGCCCCTTCCCGCCCCCGCCCCCGCTTGGCCCGAGCGACGCCGGAGCCGCCCCGGCCTGGGAACCCCAAAATACCGGACACCCCCACCCCCCACCAACCCGGCATGAGAACCCCCAAACCCACAGACCCCCCCCCCACACCCCCCCCCACGAACCCCAGATCTCAGACCGCGCGCCCCCCCCCCCACCCCCCAAAGCCCCTCCGGTCTGGGAAGTCCGAGTCTCACCTGTGACATCCCCAAATTCCAGCCCCCTCCCGGTCTGGGACCCCCAAAACCCGACAGACCCCCCCCCCCCCGGGCCCGGAATCCCCCAGATCCCCCCGGTGTCGGCTCTCCCCTCCGGTGTTGGACCCCCCGAGTCTCGCGGACCCACCGGAGCCCCCAGACCCGCCGCGCCCCAGCCTAGGGACCCCCCAAAATCCGCGGCAGCACCCTGGCCTCATCCCTTTGGCCTGGGGACCACCAACACGCAGAGCCCCCCCGCCCCCACCGCACACCCCCTCACCCCCCCAAGCCGACATCGGACTCCCAAACCGCCCACCCATATCAGCCCCCCAACCCACGGCCCCCCAAAACCCCGCGCCTCCCCATCCCAGCCCCGTTCCTGCATTCCGCAGGCGTCGGGCGGCGCCGCCGCCTTTTCCCACTCCCGTTTTGGGGACGAAGGTGGGAATTTTGGCACCGGGCACCCCCCGCCCCCCCCGCCGGGGCCGCCCCCGCCCGGGGCCACGGGAGCCGGTCGGGGCGGCCGGGCCGGCACCGCCCTGGCGCCGGGGGGGCACCGGGAGGGGCCCCCAAAACCAGGGGGCCCCCCCAAAAAAACCGGGGGAGACACCCCACAACCCGGGGGGGGGAGCCCCCAAATCCGAGCCCCCCCCCCCCCAAACGCGAGGTCAGCCCCCGCCCCACACTTGGGGGGCACCGGGCTCTGCCCATTGTGCCAGCGGGGCTGGTGGCACCGCGGGGCCGTGTCTGTCACAGCCGTTGTGACCCCTTGGCGGGAACCCCCGGGTCTGGGCGCCCCCGGACCCCCCGGGACCCCCGAGCCCTCCCGGACCCCTCCCGGCCTCGTGTCGGTGCCGCCACCTCCGGTACCGGGGACAGCTGAGCCCCGCTGGCACCGGGGGGGCCGCCACCGTCGCGACTGTCGCGACCCCCCCCGGTGGGGAGCCGGGATCGGGGCGCCCCTCAAACCCTCCCCGAGTCCCCCCGGGCCCCCCGGGCCCGTGTCGGTGCCGCCGCCGCTGTTTACCCCCATTTTTTGGGCCGGTTCCACCCGATTCCCTTTGAAGTCGCCCCGTTGTCGTGACGACGCTGATGTCACGACCGGGCGGGGCCTCGTGGGTCCCACATGGCGCCTGCAGAGCCCCGGGGACACCAGGGACACCAGCGCGGCCACCAGCCCCGGAGCCACCGTGGCCACCAGCGCTGGGGACAGCGGGGCCGGGACAGAGCCACCGCGGGCGTCCCGACACGGGGACACGGCGACACCGATGGCACCGCGGGTCCCCTTGGGGACATCCAGGGGGTCCTGGCGTGCCCACCCCACCCTGGGGACAGCGAGGGGACACTGGGGACGTGGCACGGCCGGGGACACGTTTCACAGCCCGGACTGGTGCCGGTGCTGGGAGTGGGGACAGCCACCAGCGCCGCGTCCCAGCGCCGTGTCCCAGTCCTGTCCCTCCTGTGTCCCCACAGTGTCCCCATCCCATCTCCACACAGACTCCCCTACCCCTGGACCCCCCTGGATCCCCCCCAAAACACCTGGAACCCCACCTGGATCCCCCAAAACCACCTGGAGACCCCCACCAGGGCTGACCCTGCAGGGGTGACCCCCTCCCACCGACCTCCCCCCTTTCCCACAGGTGGCACCGGGCTCCGGCCTCGACGCTGAGACGGCACCGTGGGAGCACCGGGACCCTCACCGGGGTGTCCGACCCCCCCACGGGGGTGTCCGACCCCCCCCCCCGCCGCTGCCGCCCGCCGGGGTTCCTGGCGATGGGATTTTTTACCGTTTTTGCCCAAAATCACATTGCCAGGGATTTCCAACGGGCCCCAGCCCCCGCCACCGTGCCAGGGGAGGGCGGTTTAGGAGACTTTGGGGGGTGGGGGTGGTTTTGGGGTGCTGGGGGGGTTTTGGGGGCCGGGGGGGCAGGGCTTAGCCCACCTGTGAACAGAGTCCAGCCGCGCCGTGTTCACAGTGGCTAAGTTCCGCCTCCCGCCCCCCTCGCCCGCACCGAGGGACCCCCCCAAAATTTTGGGGCTCTCCCAAGCCTTAGAGCCCCTCCTTGGGATCACCCTAAATACCTGAATTCCCCCCCCCAAAACCCCCACGGCATGCTGGACCCCCCACGGGGACCCCGGGACCGCCACCACCATCCCCCAGGACCCCCGGACGCCCCCCGGGCGCCGCCCCCGGTGCCCGCTGAGCTGATTTGCAGTTGCTTTGGATAAACTGGCTCAGTTCAGCAGGAACAGGGGTCGGGCCCCCGCACCCCGAGACCACCCCGGGGGTCCCCATTCCCGCTGAGCCCTCCAACACCCCCCCACCCCCTCCGGGGACCCCCCCTCCGGTCCCCCGTGCCCGTCACTCCCCCGAGCTCACCGGGACCCCAAAACCCCTGAGGGCTTACCCAAAAATTAGGGTAGCACGGCTGGGGGGGGGGGGTCGTGGAGGTGTTTGGGGTGCTGGGGGGGGCAGTGGGGGCTTGGTGGGTTTTCATGGGGGGGCCGTGGGGCGTTCCCCGTTTCCCACCCTTTCTCCCCCCCTCCGGTCCCGGGCGAGCCCGGCAGCGGCGGCCGCGGCCCGCCGGCTGTGGGTGAGTCACGGGCGGGCTTTGGGGGGGTCCGGGGGGGCCCCGCCCCACGCGAGGCCCCCGGGGGGGGCTCCGGCCTCCAGCCCCTCCCCCAACCGTTCCCTGTTTGTTTCCCAAAATAAACCCGGCGGCGCGATTCCAGGGAATTTCCCTGACGTCATTGAAGGCGGAGTTTCGCGTGCCGGCCACGCCCTCGCCGGCCACACCCACGGTGGGGGAGGGGAGGGCCCCCACGTGTTTTTGCCCCGCCCGAAAAGGGGCGTGGCGTCGTTAAGCGCTGGCCACGCCCGCGCCGCGCTCCCATTGGCTGCCGTGGGTGCCTCCGCTGTCAATCAGGACGGGGCGGGGTGAGCTGTCAGTCAAATCGCAGCTGACAAATCAGCGCGGGGCGGGGGGCGGAGTCTGGAGGAGAGGCGGGGCTTAGCGATCCATTCATAAAGTTGTGGCGGCGGCGGGAAACGAGAAAGAGCCGGGACCGCCCCGAGACCCCCCCAAGAGACACCGGGACCCCCAAGACCTCCCCAGTGATACCGAGACCCTCCCCAGGAGTCTCTCAAGGACCCACAGAATCCCCAGAACCCCTTGGAGACCCCGGGACCCCCCCAATGGATGCCCCTGGGGGACAGCGCGACCTCCTTGGGTACCCAGAGACCCTCGAGACCCCCGGGGCCCCTTTACCCACCCCCCCAGAACCCTCCCGGGGGTACCGGGACATCCTCAGGGCCCCCCCCCAATCTCGGGGCTTCCCCGATGCTCACCCCCCCTCCTCCCCATCTGTCCCCTCCAAGAGTCCCCCAAGCCCTCTGCGACCCCCAAAAACCAGACAGCGGCCCTGCGGGTGTGGGCAAGACACAAATCCCTTTTATTAAAGAACAGTGTGAGAACGGCCCGGGCTGCCGCCGAGCCTTGCGGAGCTCACGGAGGGGGGGCTCAGGGGTCCCTCCCCGCCGGGGGCGGGGGGCTCAGCCGCGGCCCTTCTTGGCTTTGTCCTTGGCGGGGGCGGGCGCTGTGACCAGGCCCAGCTTTTTGGGGAGCCCGCCCTGCGCGCGCTGCACGGTCTCCTGCTCGATCCGCATGCGGATCCCGACCTCCAGCCGCTGCCGAAAGCACGGCGAGGGGTCAGGGGGGCACACGCGGGACCCCAGCGGAGCCCCCCAGGCTTCCCCCCCTCCCCTCCTCACCTTCTTCAGCCTCTGCTGCTGGATCACGCGCGGCTTCTTGGGGGCGATGGCGCGGCCTGGGGAGAGCGAGGCTGGGCTGAGACCCCCGCAGCGACAGCCCCCGGCTCCCCGGAGCCCTGCGCGGCCCCGGGAGGCCACCGGGGAGCCCTCCCCCCGGGACTTCCACGGGATCCCCCGCACAGCCAGGGCTTCCCTTCCACCCCGAATTCCTGAGGCCTCCTCTCGCCCCCCAACTCGGGGATCCGCGGAGCGGAGAGACCCCACGAGCCGCCTGCGCCCGTACCCCGGGCCCTGGGAGCCACCGTACCTCCCTTCCGAGGGCCCCGAATGCCCCGGGTCGCTGCCGCCGCCTTGGGCCGCTTGGCCGCCGCTTTCAACGGACCCTGCGCCATGGCCGCCGTGAGGCGGCGCGCAGGGCACGCCGGGATACACCGGGGGCGTTACTGCCGCAAAGGCTGCTGGGATATACCGGGGCGATACGGCCGCAAAGGCTGCTGGGATATACCGAGGCCAGTTTGCCGCAAAGGCCGCTGGGATATACCGGGGCATTAGGGCCGCAAAGGCTGCTGGGATATACCGAGGCATTACGGCCGCAAAGGCCGCTGGGATATAACGAGGCATTACGGCCGCAAAGGCTGCTGGGATATACCGAGGCGATACAGCCGCAAAGGCTGCTGGGATATACCGAGGCGTTACGGCCGCAAAGGCTGCTGGGATATACCGAGGCGATACGGCCGCAAAGGCTGCTGGGATATAGCGGGGCGATACGGCCGCAAAGGCTGCTGGGATATACCGAGGCCAGTTTGCCGCAAAGGCTGCTGGGATATACCGAGGCATTACGGCCGCAAAGGCTGCTGGGATATACCGGGGCATTAGGGCCGCAAAGGCCGCTGGCATATACCGGGGCGATTCGGCCGCAAAGGCCGCTGGGATATACCGAGGCATTAGGGCCGCAAAGGCTGCTGGGATATACCGAGGCACTACGGCCGCAAAGGCTGCTGGGATATACCGAGGCATTACGGCCGCAAAGGCT
>NW_027099631.1:0-26662 GCF_031753505.1 Anomalospiza imberbis | reverse complement strand
TTAAGGAAAAGTTGCCAGCCCTGGTTGCTGATGTCAGTTTGTAGGGTTCCCTTTGGACTGTCAGGGCAGCACAGGTTTGAGGTGGGGGCATGTTGGGTCTGGGACATATCCTTCATCGTTTGGATTTTTTTGGAGGCGGCGGGCCACTCAAGGCCAAAGGCTCCTCAAGCAAAAGACCACCCATTTTCCCTGTGAAGGAAAAGTTGCCAAGGCAGGTTCCTGATGTCAGTTTTAGGCTTCCCTTGGGACTGTCAGGGCAGCACAAACTTGAGGTGGGGCAGGTTTGGTCTGGGACTTATCTTTAATCGTTTGGATATTTTGGAGGCGGCCGGCCAATCAAGGCCAAAGGCCCTTGGAGACAAACACCGGCCGTATTCCCTGTTAAGGAAAAGTTGCCAGCCCTGGTTGCTGATGTCAGTTTGTAGGGTTGTCTTGAGACTGTCGGGGCAGCCCATATTTGAGGTGCGGGGCAGGTTGGGTCTGGGACATATCTTTAATCGTTTGGATATTTTGGAGGCGACTGGCCACTCTGGGACCCAGGCTCCTGAAGACAAACACCGGCCCTTTTCCCTGTGAAGGAAAAGTTGCCAGCCCAGGTTCCTCCCCTCAGTTTATAGGGTTCCATTGGGAATGTCAGGGCAGCACAAGTTTGTGGTGGGGGCAGATTAAGTCTGGGACATATCATTAATCGTTTGGATTTTTTGGAGGCATCCGGCTACTCAGGGACAAAGGCCCTTGGAGAAAAACACCGGCCGTATTCCCTGTTAAGGAAAAGTTGCCAGCCCTTGTTGCTGATGTCAGTTTGTAGGGTTCCATTGGGAATGTCAGGGCAGCACAAATTTGGGGTGGGGGTAGGTTGGGTCTGGGACATATCTTTAATCGTTTGGATATTTTGGAGGCGGCCGGCCACTCTGGGACCCAGGCTCCTGAAGACAAACACCGGCCCTTTTCCCTTTGAACGAAATGTTGCTAGACCAGGTTCCTGATGTCAGTTAGTAGAGTTCTCTTGAGACTGTCGGGGCAGCACAGATTTGAGGTGGGGGCAGGTTGGGTCTGGACATATCTTTAATCATTTGGATTTTTTGGAGGCGTCCGGCCAGTCAGGGACAAAGGCCCCTGGAGGAAGACACGAGCAATTTTTTCTAGGAAAGAAATATGGTCAACCCAGATTCCTGATGTCAGCAGGTAGGGATTCCTTGGGACTGTCAGGGCAGCACAGCATTGAGGTGGCGGCACATTAGGTCTGGAAATATCTTTAATCGTTTGGATATTTTGGAGGCGGCCGGCCACTCAGGGACAAAGGCCCCTGCAGGAAGACACAAGCAATTTTTTCTTTGAAAGAAATATGGTCAGCCCAGATTCCTGATGTCAGCAGGTAGGGTTCCCTTGGGACTGTCAGGGCAGCACCGGTTTGATGTGGGGGCAGGTTGGGTCTGGGACATATCTTTAATCATTTGGATTTTTTGGAGGCGTCCGGCCACTCAGGGACAAAGGCCCCTGCAGGAAGACACGAGCAATTTTTTCCAGGAAAGAAATATGGTCAACCCAGGTTCCTGATGTCAGCAGGTAGGGTTCCCTTGGGACTGTCAGGGCAGCACAAATTTGGGGTGGGGGTAGGTTGGGTCTGGGACATATCTTTAATCGTTTGGATATTTTGGAGGCGGCCGGCCACTCTGGGACCCAGGCTCCTGAAGACAAACACCGGCCCTTTTCCCTTTGAACGAAATTTTGCTAGACCAGGTTCCTGATGTCAGTTAGTAGAGTTCTCTTGAGACTGTCAGGGCAGCACAGGTTTGAGGTGGGGGCAGGTTGGGTCTGGGACATATCTTTAATCGTTTGGATTTTTTGGAGGCGTCCGGCCACTCAGGGACAAAGTCCCCTGGAGGAAGACACGAGCAATTTTTTCTAGGAAAGAAATATGGTCAACCCAGATTCCTGATGTCAGCAGGTAGGGATTCCTTGGGACTGTCAGGGCAGCACAGCATTGAGGTGGCGGCACATTAGGTCTGGGAAATATCTTTAATCGTTTGGATATTTTGGAGGCGGCCGGCCACTCAGGGACAAAGGCCCCTGCAGGAAGACACAAGCAATTTTTTCTTTGAAAGAAATATGGTCAGCCCAGATTCCTGATGTCAGCAGGTAGGGTTCCCTTGGGACTGTCAGGGCAGCACAGGTTTGATGTGGGGGCAGGTTGGGTCTGGGACATATCTTTAATCATTTGGATTTTTTGGAGGCGTCCGGCCACTCAGGGACAAAGGCCCCTGCAGGAAGACACGAGCAATTTTTTCCAGGAAAGAAATATGGTCAACCCAGGTTCCTGATGTCAGCAGGTAGGGTTCCCTTGGGACTGTCAGGGCAGCACAAATTTGGGGTGGGGTAGGTTGGGTCTGGGACATATCTTTAATCGTTTGGATATTTTGGAGGCGGCTGGCCACTCTGGGACCCAGGCTCCTGAAGACAAACACCGGCCCTTTTCCCTTTGAACGAAATGTTGCTAGACCAGGTTCCTGATGTCAGTTAGTAGAGTTCTCTTGAGACTCTCAGGGCAGCACAAGTTTCTGGTGGGGGCAGGTTGGGTCTGGGACATATCTTTAATCGTTTGGAGATTTTGGAGGTGGCCGGCCACTCTGGGACAAAGGTTCCTGAAGACAAACACCGTCCCTTTTCCCTGTGAAGGAAAAGTTGCCAGCCCAGGTTCCTCCCCTCAGTTTATAGGGTTCCTTTTAGACTGTCAGGGTAGCACAAGTTTGTGGTGGGGGCAGATTAAGTCTGGGACATATCATTAATCGTTTGGATTTTTTTGGAGGCATCCGGCTACTCAGGGACAAAGGCCCCTGCAGGAAGACACAAGCAATTTTTTCTAGGAAAGAAATATGGTCAACCCTGGTTCTGATGCCTGCATGTAGAGTTCCCGTTGGACTGTCAAGGCAGCACAAATTTGAGGTGGGGGCAGGTTAGGTTTGGGACATATCTTTAATCGTTTGGATATCTTGGAGGTAGCCGGCCACTCAAGGCCACAGGCTCCTCAAGAAAAAGACCGCTCCTTTTCCTGTAAGGAAAAGTTGCCGGTCCAGGTTGCTGATGTCTGCATGTAGAGTTCCCGTTGGACTGTCAAGGCAGCACAGTTTTGAGGTGGGGGCAGGTTGGGTCTGGGACATATCTTTAATCATTTGGATTTTTTGGAGGCGTCCGGCCACTCAGGGACAAAGGCCCCTGCAGGAAGACACGAGCAATTTTTTCTAGGAAAGAAATATGGTCAGCCCAGATTCCTGATGTCAGCAGGTAGGGTTCCTTTGGGGCTGTCAGGGTAGCAAAGGTTAGAGGTGGGGGCCGGTTGGGTCTGGGAAATATCTTTAATCATTTGGATTTTTTGGAAGGGTCCAGCCACTCAGGGACAAAGTCCCTGCAGGAAAACACCGGCCATTTTCGCTGGGAAGGAAAAGCGACCAGTCCAGGATCCTGCTGTCACTTTGAAGGGTTCCCTTGGGACTGTCAGGGCAGCACAGGTTAGAGGTGGGGGCTGGTTGGGTCTGGGACATATCCTTAATTGTTTGGATTTTTTGGAGGCGGCCGGCCAGTCAAGGCCAAAGGCCCTTGGAGACAAACACCGGCCGTATTCCCTGTTAAGGAAAAGTTGCCAGCCCTGGTTGCTGATGTCAGTTGTAGGGTTCCCTTTGGACTGTCAGGGCAGCACAGGTTTGAGGTGGGGGCATGTTGGGTCTGGGACATATCCTTCATCGTTTGGATTTTTGGAGGCGGCGGGCCACCCAAGGCCAAAGGCTCCTCAAGCAAAAGACCACCCATTTTCCCTGTGAAGGAAAAGTTGCCAAGGCAGGTTCCTGATGTCAGTTTTAGGCTTCCCTTGGGACTGTCAGGGCAGCACAAACTTGAGGTGGGGGCAGGTTGGGTCTGGGACATATCTTTAATCGTTTGGATATATTGGAGGCGGCCGGCCACTCTGGGACAAAGGTTCATGAAGACAAACACCGGCCCTTTTCCCTTTGAACGAAAAGTTGCCAGCCCAGGTTCCTCTTGTCAGTTTATAGGGTTCCTTTGGGACTGTCAGGGTAGCACAAGTTTGTGGTGGGGGCAGATTAAGTCTGGGACATATCTTTAATCGTTTGGATTTTTTGGAGGCATCCGGCTACTCAGGGACAAAAGCCCTTGGAGACAAACATCGGCCGTATTCCCTGTTAAGGAAAAGTTGCCAGCCCTGGTTGCTGATGTCAGTTTGTAGGGTTCCCTTGGGACTGTCAGGGCAGCACAGGTTTGAGGTGGGGGTAGGTTTGGTCTGGGACTTATCTTTAATCGTTTGGATATTTTGGAGGCGGCCGGCCACTCTGGGACCCAGGCTCCTGAAGACAAACACCGGCCCTTTTCCCTTTGAACGAAATGTTGCTAGACCAGGTTCCTGATGTCAGTTAGTAGAGTTCTCTTGAGACTGTCGGGGCAGCACAGATTTGAGGTGGGGGCAGGTTGGGTCTGGGACATATCTTTAATCATTTGGATTTTTGGAGGCGTCCGGCCACTCAGGGACAAAGTCCCCTGGAGGAAGACACGAGCAATTTTTTCTAGGAAAGAAATATGGTCAACCCAGATTCCTGATGTCAGCAGGTAGGGATTCCTTGGGACTGTCAGGGCAGCACAGCATTGAGGTGGCGGCACATTAGGTCTGGGAAATATCTTTAATCGTTTGGATATTTTGGAGGCGCCGGCCACTCAGGGACAAAGGCCCCTGCAGGAAGACACAAGCAATTTTTTCTTTGAAAGAAATATGGTCAGCCCAGATTCCTGATGTCAGCAGGTAGGGTTCCCTTGGGACTGTCAGGGCAGCACAGGTTTGATGTGGGGGCAGGTTGGGTCTGGGACATATCTTTAATCATTTGGATTTTTTGGAGGGGTCCGGCCACTCAGGGACAAAGGCCCCTGCAGGAAGACACGAGCAATTTTTTCCAGGAAAGAAATATGGTCAACCCAGGTTCCTGATGTCAGCAGGTAGGGTTCCCTTGGGACTGTCAGGGCAGCACAAATTTGGGGTGGGGGTAGGTTGGGTCTGGGACATATCTTTAATCGTTTGGATATTTTGGAGGCGGCCGGCCACTCTGGGACCCAGGCTCCTGAAGACAAACACCGGCCCTTTTCCCTTTGAACGAAATTTTGCTAGACCAGGTTCCTGATGTCAGTTAGTAGAGTTCTCTTGAGACTGTCAGGGCAGCACAAATTTGAGGTGCGGGGCAGGTTGGGTCTGGGACATATCTTTAATCGTTTGGAGATTTTGGAGGCAGCCGGCCACTCTGGGACAAAGGTTCCTGAAGACAAACACCGTCCCTTTTCCCTGTGAAGGAAAAGTTGCCAGCCCAGGTTCCTCCCCTCAGTTTATAGGGTTCCTTTTAGACTGTCAGGGTAGCACAAGTTTGTGGTGGGGGCAGATTAAGTCTGGGACATATCATTAATCGTTTGGATTTTTTGGAGGCATCCGGCTACTCAGGGACAAATGCCCTTGGAGACAAACACCGGCCGTATTCCCTGTTAAGGAAAAGTTGCCAGCCCTTGTTGCTGATGTCAGCAGGTAGGGTTCCCTTGGGACTCTCAGGGCAGCACAAGTTTCTGGTGGGGGCAGGTTGGGTCTGGGACATATCTTTAGTCGTTTGGATTTTTTGGAGGCGTCCGGCCACTCAGGGACAAAGGCCCCTGCAGGAAGACACAAGCAATTTTTTCTAGGAAAGAAATATGGTCAACCCTGGTTCCTGATGTCAGCAGGTAGGGTTCCCTTGGGGCTGTCAGGGCAGCACAAATTTGAGGTGGGGGCAGGTTAGGTTTGGGACATATCTTTAATCTTTTGGATTTTTTGGAGGCAGCCGGCCACTCAAGGCCACAGGCTCCTCGAGAAAAAGACCACTCCTTTTCCCTTTAAGGAAAAGTTGCCGGTCCAGGTTGCTGATGTCTGCATGTAGAGTTCCCGTTGGACTGTCAAGGCAGCACAGTTTTGAGGTGGGGGCAGGTTGGGTCTGGGACATATCTTTAATCGTTTGGATTTTTTGGAGGCGGCCGGCCACTCAGGGACAAAGGCCCCTGCAGGAAGACACGAGCAATTTTTTCTAGGAAAGAAATATGGTCAGCCCAGATTCCTGATGTCAGCAGGTAGGGTTCCTTTGGGGCTGTCAGGGCAGCACAGGTTAGAGGTGGGGGCCGGTTGGGTCTGGGAAATATCTTTAATCATTTGGATTTTTTGGAAGGGTCCAGCCACTCAGGGACAAAGTCCCTGCAGGAAAACACCGGCCATTTTCGCTGGGAAGGAAAAGTGTCCAGTCCAGGATCCTGCTGTCACTTTGAAGGGTTCCCTTGGGACTGTCAGGGCAGCACAGGTTAGAGGTGGGGGCCGGTTGGGTCTGGGACATATCCTTAATTGTTTGGATTTTTGGAGGCGGCCAGCCAGTCAAGGCCAAAGGCCCTTGGAGACAAACACCGGCCGTATTCCCTGTTAAGGAAAAGTTGCCAGCCCTGGTTGCTGATGTCAGTTTGTAGGGTTCCCTTTGGACTGTCAGGGCAGCACAGGTTTGAGGTGGGGGCATGTTGGGTCTGGGACATATCCTTCATCGTTTGGATTTTTTGGAGGCGGCGGGCCACTCAAGGCCAAAGGCTCCTCAAGCAAAAGACCACCCATTTTCCCTGTGAAGGAAAAGTTGCCAAGGCAGGTTCCTGATGTCAGTTTTAGGCTTCCCTTGGGACTGTCAGGGCAGCACAAACTTGAGGTGGGGGCAGGTTGGGTCTGGGACATATCTTTAATCGTTTGGAGATTTTGGAGGCGGCCGGCCACTCTGGGACAAAGGTTCATGAAGACAAACACCGGCCGTATTCCCTGTTAAGGAAAAGTTGCCAGCCCTGGTTGCTGATGTCAGTTTGTAGGGTTCCCTTGGGACTGTCAGGGCAGCACAGGTTTGAGGTGGGGGTAGGTTTGGTCTGGGACTTATCTTTAATCGTTTGGATATTTTGGAGGCGGCCGGCCAATCAAGGCCAAAGGCCCTTGGAGACAAACACCGGCCGTATTCCCTGTTAAGGAAAAGTTGCCAGCCCTGGTTGCTGATGTCAGTTTGTAGGGTTGTCTTGAGACTGTCGGGGCAGCCCATATTTGAGGTGCGGGGCAGGTTGGGTCTGGGACATATCTTTAATCGTTTGGATATTTTGGAGGCGACTGGCCACTCTGGGACCCAGGCTCCTGAAGACAAACACCGGCCCTTTTCCCTGTGAAGGAAAAGTTGCCAGCCCAGGTTCCTCCCCTCAGTTTATAGGGTTCCTTTGGGACTGTCAGGGTAGCACAAGTTTCTGGTGGGGGCAGATTAAGTCTGGGACATATCTTTAATCGTTTGGATTTTTTGGAGGCATCCGGCTACTCCGGGACAAAGGCCCTTGGAGAAAAACACCGGCCGTATTCCCTGTTAAGGAAAAGTTGCCAGCCCTTGTTGCTGATGTCAGTTTGTAGGGTTCCATTGGGAATGTCAGGGCAGCACAGGTTTGAGGTGGGGGCAGGTTGGGTCTGGGACATATCTTTAATCATTTGGATTTTTTGGAGGCGTCCGGCCACTCAGGGACAAAGGCCCCTGCAGGAAGACACGAGCAATTTTTTCCAGGAAAGAAATATGGTCAACCCAGGTTCCTGATGTCAGCAGGTAGGGTTCCCTTGGGACTGTCAGGGCAGCACAGCATTGAGGTGGCGGCACATTAGGTCTGGGAAATATCTTTAATCGTTTGGATATTTTGGAGGCGGCCGGCCACTCTGGGACCCAGGCTCCTGAAGACAAACACCGGCCCTTTTCCCTTTGAACGAAATTTTGCTAGACCAGGTTCCTGATGTCAGTTAGTAGAGTTCTCTTGAGACTGTCAGGGCAGCACAGGTTTGAGGTGGAGGCAGGTTGGGTCTGGGACATATCTTTAATCGTTTGGATTTTTTGGAGGCGTCCGGCCACTCAGGGACAAAGTCCCCTGGAGGAAGACACGAGCAATTTTTTCTAGGAAAGAAATATGGTCAACCCAGATTCCTGATGTCAGCAGGTAGGGATTCCTTGGGACTGTCAGGGCAGCACAGCATTGAGGTGGCGGCACATTAGGTCTGGGAAATATCTTTAATCGTTTGGATATTTTGGAGGCGGCCGGCCACTCAGGGACAAAGGCCCCTGCAGGAAGACACAAGCAATTTTTTCTTTGAAAGAAATATGGTCAGCCCAGATTCCTGATGTCAGCAGGTAGGGTTCCCTTGGGACTGTCAGGGCAGCACAGGTTTGATGTGGGGGCAGGTTGGGTCTGGGACATATCTTTAATCATTTGGATTTTTTGGAGGCGTCCGGCCACTCAGGGACAAAGGCCCCTGGAGGAAGACACGAGCAATTTTTTCCAGGAAAGAAATATGGTCAACCCAGGTTCCTGATGTCAGCAGGTAGGGTTCCCTTGGGACTGTCAGGGCAGCACAAATTTGGGGTGGGGGTAGGTTGGGTCTGGGACATATCTTTAATCGTTTGGATATTTTGGAGGCGGCTGGCCACTCTGGGACCCAGGCTCCTGAAGACAAACACCGGCCCTTTTCCCTTTGAACGAAATTTTGCTAGACCAGGTTCCTGATGTCAGTTAGTAGAGTTCTCTTGAGACTGTCGGGGCAGCACAAATTTGAGGTTCGGGGCAGGTTGGGTCTGGGACATATCTTTAATCGTTTGGAGATTTTGGAGGTGGCCGGCCACTCTGGGACAAAGGTTCCTGAAGACAAACACCGTCCCTTTTCCCTGTGAAGGAAAAGTTGCCAGCCCAGGTTCCTCCCCTCAGTTTATAGGGTTCCTTTTAGACTGTCAGGGTAGCACAAGTTTGTGGTGGGGGCAGATTAAGTCTGGGACATATCATTAATCGTTTGGATTTTTTGGAGGCATCCGGCTACTCAGGGACAAAGGCCCCTGCAGGAAGACACGAGCAATTTTTTCTAGGAAAGAAATATGGTCAACCCTGGTTCCTGATGTCAGCAGGTAGGGTTCCCTTGGGACTGTCAAGGCAGCACAAATTTGAGGTGGGGGCAGGTTAGGTTTGGGACATATCTTTAATCGTTTGGATATCTTGGAGGTAGCCGGCCACTCAAGGCCACAGGCTCCTCAAGAAAAAGACCGCTCCTTTTCCCTGTAAGGAAAAGTTGCCGGTCCAGGTTGCTGATGTCTGCATGTAGAGTTCCCGTTGGACTGTCAAGGCAGCACAGTTTTGAGGTGGGGGCAGGTTGGGTCTGGGACATATCTTTAATCATTTGGATTTTTTGGAGGCGTCCGGCCACTCAGGGACAAAGGCCCCTGCAGGAAGACACGAGCAATTTTTTCTAGGAAAGAAATATGGTCAGCCCAGATTCCTGATGTCAGCAGGTAGGGTTCCTTTGGGGCTGTCAGGGTAGCAAAGGTTAGAGGTGGGGGCCGGTTGGGTCTGGGAAATATCTTTAATCATTTGGATTTTTTGGAAGGGTCCAGCCACTCAGGGACAAAGTCCCTGCAGGAAAACACCGGCCATTTTCGCTGGGAAGGAAAAGCGACCAGTCCAGGATCCTGCTGTCACTTTGAAGGGTTCCCTTGGGACTGTCAGGGCAGCACAGGTTAGAGGTGGGGGCCGGTTGGGTCTGGGACATATCCTTAATTGTTTGGATTTTTTGGAGGCGGCCGGCCAGTCAAGGCCAAAGGCCCTTGGAGACAAACACCGGCCGTATTCCCTGTTAAGGAAAAGTTGCCAGCCCTGGTTGCTGATGTCAGTTTGTAGGGTTCCCTTTGGACTGTCAGGGCAGCACAGGTTTGAGGTGGGGGCATGTTGGGTCTGGGACATATCCTTCATCGTTTGGATTTTTGGAGGCGGCGGGCCACCCAAGGCCAAAGGCTCCTCAAGCAAAAGACCACCCATTTTCCCTGTGAAGGAAAAGTTGCCAAGGCAGGTTCCTGATGTCAGTTTTAGGCTTCCCTTGGGACTGTCAGGGCAGCACAAACTTGAGGTGGGGGCAGGTTGGGTCTGGGACATATCTTTAATCGTTTGGATATTTTGGAGGCGGCCGGCCACTCTGGGACAAAGGTTCATGAAGACAAACACCGGCCCTTTTCCCTTTGAACGAAAAGTTGCCAGCCCAGGTTCCTCTTGTCAGTTTATAGGGTTCCTTTGGGACTGTCAGGGTAGCACAAGTTTCTGGTGGGGGCAGATTAAGTCTGGGACATATCTTTAATCGTTTGGATTTTTTGGAGGCGTCCGGCCACTCAGGGACAAAGTCCCCTGGAGGAAGACACGAGCAATTTTTTCTAGGAAAGAAATATGGTCAACCCAGATTCCTGATGTCAGCAGGTAGGGATTCCTTGGGACTGTCAGGGCAGCACAGCATTGAGGTGGCGGCACATTAGGTCTGGGAAATATCTTTAATCGTTTGGATATTTTGGAGGCGGCCGGCCACTCAGGGACAAAGGCCCCTGCAGGAAGACACAAGCAATTTTTTCTTTGAAAGAAATATGGTCAGCCCAGATTCCTGATGTCAGCAGGTAGGGTTCCCTTGGGACTGTCAGGGCAGCACAGGTTTGATGTGGGGGCAGGTTGGGTCTGGGACATATCTTTAATCATTTGGATTTTTTGGAGGCGTCCGGCCACTCAGGGACAAAGGCCCCTGCAGGAAGACACGAGCAATTTTTTCCAGGAAAGAAATATGGTCAACCCAGGTTCCTGATGTCAGCAGGTAGGGTTCCCTTGGGACTGTCAGGGCAGCACAAATTTGGGGTGGGGGTAGGTTGGGTCTGGGACATATCTTTAATCGTTTGGATATTTTGGAGGCGGCTGGCCACTCTGGGACCCAGGCTCCTGAAGACAAACACCGGCCCTTTTCCCTTTGAACGAAATTTTGCTAGACCAGGTTCCTGATGTCAGTTAGTAGAGTTCTCTTGAGACTGTCGGGGCAGCACAAATTTGAGGTTCGGGGCAGGTTGGGTCTGGGACATATCTTTAATCGTTTGGAGATTTTGGAGGTGGCCGGCCACTCTGGGACAAAGGTTCCTGAAGACAAACACCGTCCCTTTTCCCTGTGAAGGAAAAGTTGCCAGCCCAGGTTCCTCCCCTCAGTTTATAGGGTTCCTTTTAGACTGTCAGGGTAGCACAAGTTTGTGGTGGGGGCAGATTAAGTCTGGGACATATCATTAATCGTTTGGATTTTTTGGAGGCATCCGGCTACTCAGGGACAAAGGCCCCTGCAGGAAGACACGAGCAATTTTTTCTAGGAAAGAAATATGGTCAACCCTGGTTCCTGATGTCAGCAGGTAGGGTTCCCTTGGGACTGTCAAGGCAGCACAAATTTGAGGTGGGGGCAGGTTAGGTTTGGGACATATCTTTAATCGTTTGGATATCTTGGAGGTAGCCGGCCACTCAAGGCCACAGGCTCCTCAAGAAAAAGACCGCTCCTTTTCCCTGTAAGGAAAAGTTGCCGGTCCAGGTTGCTGATGTCTGCATGTAGAGTTCCCGTTGGACTGTCAAGGCAGCACAGTTTTGAGGTGGGGGCAGGTTGGGTCTGGGACATATCTTTAATCATTTGGATTTTTTGGAGGCGTCCGGCCACTCAGGGACAAAGTCCCTGCAGGAAAACACCGGCCATTTTCGCTGGGAAGGAAAAGCGACCAGTCCAGGATCCTGCTGTCACTTTGAAGGGTTCCCTTGGGACTGTCAGGGCAGCACAGGTTAGAGGTGGGGGCCGGTTGGGTCTGGGAAATATCTTTAATCATTTGGATTTTTTGGAAGGGTCCAGCCACTCAGGGACAAAGTCCCTGCAGGAAAACACCGGCCATTTTCGCTGGGAAGGAAAAGCGACCAGTCCAGGATCCTGCTGTCACTTTGAAGGGTTCCCTTGGGACTGTCAGGGCAGCACAGGTTAGAGGTGGGGGCCGGTTGGGTCTGGGACATATCCTTAATTGTTTGGATTTTTTGGAGGCGGCCGGCCAGTCAAGGCCAAAGGCCCTTGGAGACAAACACCGGCCGTATTCCCTGTTAAGGAAAAGTTGCCAGCCCTGGTTGCTGATGTCAGTTTGTAGGGTTCCCTTTGGACTGTCAGGGCAGCACAGGTTTGAGGTGGGGGCATGTTGGGTCTGGGACATATCCTTCATCGTTTGGATTTTTGGAGGCGGCGGGCCACCCAAGGCCAAAGGCTCCTCAAGCAAAAGACCACCCATTTTCCCTGTGAAGGAAAAGTTGCCAAGGCAGGTTCCTGATGTCAGTTTTAGGCTTCCCTTGGGACTGTCAGGGCAGCACAAACTTGAGGTGGGGGCAGGTTGGGTCTGGGACATATCTTTAATCGTTTGGATATTTTGGAGGCGGCCGGCCACTCTGGGACAAAGGTTCATGAAGACAAACACCGGCCCTTTTCCCTTTGAACGAAAAGTTGCCAGCCCAGGTTCCTCTTGTCAGTTTATAGGGTTCCTTTGGGACTGTCAGGGTAGCACAAGTTTCTGGTGGGGGCAGATTAAGTCTGGGACATATCTTTAATCGTTTGGATTTTTTGGAGGCGTCCGGCCACTCAGGGACAAAGTCCCCTGGAGGAAGACACGAGCAATTTTTTCTAGGAAAGAAATATGGTCAACCCAGATTCCTGATGTCAGCAGGTAGGGATTCCTTGGGACTGTCAGGGCAGCACAGCATTGAGGTGGCGGCACATTAGGTCTGGGAAATATCTTTAATCGTTTGGATATTTTGGAGGCGGCCGGCCACTCAGGGACAAAGGCCCCTGCAGGAAGACACAAGCAATTTTTTCTTTGAAAGAAATATGGTCAGCCCAGATTCCTGATGTCAGCAGGTAGGGTTCCCTTGGGACTGTCAGGGCAGCACCGGTTTGATGTGGGGGCAGGTTGGGTCTGGGACATATCTTTAATCATTTGGATTTTTTGGAGGCGTCCGGCCACTCAGGGACAAAGGCCCCTGCAGGAAGACACGAGCAATTTTTTCCAGGAAAGAAATATGGTCAACCCAGGTTCCTGATGTCAGCAGGTAGGGTTCCCTTGGGACTGTCAGGGCAGCACAAATTTGGGGTGGGGGTAGGTTGGGTCTGGGACATATCTTTAATCGTTTGGATATTTTGGAGGCGGCTGGCCACTCTGGGACCCAGGCTCCTGAAGACAAACACCGGCCCTTTTCCCTTTGAACGAAATTTTGCTAGACCAGGTTCCTGATGTCAGTTAGTAGAGTTCTCTTGAGACTGTCGGGGCAGCACAAATTTGAGGTTCGGGGCAGGTTGGGTCTGGGACATATCTTTAATCGTTTGGAGATTTTGGAGGTGGCCGGCCACTCTGGGACAAAGGTTCCTGAAGACAAACACCGTCCCTTTTCCCTGTGAAGGAAAAGTTGCCAGCCCAGGTTCCTCCCCTCAGTTTATAGGGTTCCTTTTAGACTGTCAGGGTAGCACAAGTTTGTGGTGGGGGCAGATTAAGTCTGGGACATATCATTAATCGTTTGGATTTTTTGGAGGCATCCGGCTACTCAGGGACAAAGGCCCCTGCAGGAAGACACGAGCAATTTTTTCTAGGAAAGAAATATGGTCAACCCTGGTTCCTGATGTCAGCAGGTAGGGTTCCCTTGGGACTGTCAAGGCAGCACAAATTTGAGGTGGGGGCAGGTTAGGTTTGGGACATATCTTTAATCGTTTGGATATCTTGGAGGTAGCCGGCCACTCAAGGCCACAGGCTCCTCAAGAAAAAGACCGCTCCTTTTCCCTGTAAGGAAAAGTTGCCGGTCCAGGTTGCTGATGTCTGCATGTAGAGTTCCCGTTGGACTGTCAAGGCAGCACAGTTTTGAGGTGGGGGCAGGTTGGGTCTGGGACATATCTTTAATCATTTGGATTTTTTGGAGGCGTCCGGCCACTCAGGGACAAAGTCCCTGCAGGAAAACACCGGCCATTTTCGCTGGGAAGGAAAAGCGACCAGTCCAGGATCCTGCTGTCACTTTGAAGGGTTCCCTTGGGACTGTCAGGGCAGCACAGGTTAGAGGTGGGGGCCGGTTGGGTCTGGGAAATATCTTTAATCATTTGGATTTTTTGGAAGGGTCCAGCCACTCAGGGACAAAGTCCCTGCAGGAAAACACCGGCCATTTTCGCTGGGAAGGAAAAGCGACCAGTCCAGGATCCTGCTGTCACTTTGAAGGGTTCCCTTGGGACTGTCAGGGCAGCACAGGTTAGAGGTGGGGGCCGGTTGGGTCTGGGACATATCCTTAATTGTTTGGATTTTTTGGAGGCGGCCGGCCAGTCAAGGCCAAAGGCCCTTGGAGACAAACACCGGCCGTATTCCCTGTTAAGGAAAAGTTGCCAGCCCTGGTTGCTGATGTCAGTTTGTAGGGTTCCCTTTGGACTGTCAGGGCAGCACAGGTTTGAGGTGGGGGCATGTTGGGTCTGGGACATATCCTTCATCGTTTGGATTTTTGGAGGCGGCGGGCCACCCAAGGCCAAAGGCTCCTCAAGCAAAAGACCACCCATTTTCCCTGTGAAGGAAAAGTTGCCAAGGCAGGTTCCTGATGTCAGTTTTAGGCTTCCCTTGGGACTGTCAGGGCAGCACAAACTTGAGGTGGGGGCAGGTTGGGTCTGGGACATATCTTTAATCGTTTGGATATTTTGGAGGCGGCCGGCCACTCTGGGACAAAGGTTCATGAAGACAAACACCGGCCCTTTTCCCTTTGAACGAAAAGTTGCCAGCCCAGGTTCCTCTTGTCAGTTTATAGGGTTCCTTTGGGACTGTCAGGGTAGCACAAGTTTCTGGTGGGGGCAGATTAAGTCTGGGACATATCTTTAATCGTTTGGATTTTTTGGAGGCGTCCGGCCACTCAGGGACAAAGTCCCCTGGAGGAAGACACGAGCAATTTTTTCTAGGAAAGAAATATGGTCAACCCAGATTCCTGATGTCAGCAGGTAGGGATTCCTTGGGACTGTCAGGGCAGCACAGCATTGAGGTGGCGGCACATTAGGTCTGGGAAATATCTTTAATCGTTTGGATATTTTGGAGGCGGCCGGCCACTCAGGGACAAAGGCCCCTGCAGGAAGACACAAGCAATTTTTTCTTTGAAAGAAATATGGTCAGCCCAGATTCCTGATGTCAGCAGGTAGGGTTCCCTTGGGACTGTCAGGGCAGCACAGGTTTGATGTGGGGGCAGGTTGGGTCTGGGACATATCTTTAATCATTTGGATTTTTTGGAGGCGTCCGGCCACTCAGGGACAAAGGCCCCTGCAGGAAGACACGAGCAATTTTTTCCAGGAAAGAAATATGGTCAACCCAGGTTCCTGATGTCAGCAGGTAGGGTTCCCTTGGGACTGTCAGGGCAGCACAAATTTGGGGTGGGGGTAGGTTGGGTCTGGGACATATCTTTAATCGTTTGGATATTTTGGAGGCGGCTGGCCACTCTGGGACCCAGGCTCCTGAAGACAAACACCGGCCCTTTTCCCTTTGAACGAAATTTTGCTAGACCAGGTTCCTGATGTCAGTTAGTAGAGTTCTCTTGAGACTGTCGGGGCAGCACAAATTTGAGGTTCGGGGCAGGTTGGGTCTGGGACATATCTTTAATCGTTTGGAGATTTTGGAGGTGGCCGGCCACTCTGGGACAAAGGTTCCTGAAGACAAACACCGTCCCTTTTCCCTGTGAAGGAAAAGTTGCCAGCCCAGGTTCCTCCCCTCAGTTTATAGGGTTCCTTTTAGACTGTCAGGGTAGCACAAGTTTGTGGTGGGGGCAGATTAAGTCTGGGACATATCATTAATCGTTTGGATTTTTTGGAGGCATCCGGCTACTCAGGGACAAAGGCCCCTGCAGGAAGACACGAGCAATTTTTTCTAGGAAAGAAATATGGTCAACCCTGGTTCCTGATGTCAGCAGGTAGGGTTCCCTTGGGACTGTCAAGGCAGCACAAATTTGAGGTGGGGGCAGGTTAGGTTTGGGACATATCTTTAATCGTTTGGATATCTTGGAGGTAGCTGGCCACTCAAGGCCACAGGCTCCTCAAGAAAAAGACCGCTCCTTTTCCCTGTAAGGAAAAGTTGCCGGTCCAGGTTGCTGATGTCTGCATGTAGAGTTCCCGTTGGACTGTCAAGGCAGCACAGTTTTGAGGTGGGGGCAGGTTGGGTCTGGGACATATCTTTAATCATTTGGATTTTTTGGAGGCGTCCGGCCACTCAGGGACAAAGGCCCCTGCAGGAAGACACGAGCAATTTTTTCTAGGAAAGAAATATGGTCAGCCCAGATTCCTGATGTCAGCAGGTAGGGTTCCTTTGGGGCTGTCAGGGTAGCAAAGGTTAGAGGTGGGGGCCGGTTGGGTCTGGGAAATATCTTTAATCATTTGGATTTTTTGGAAGGGTCCAGCCACTCAGGGACAAAGTCCCTGCAGGAAAACACCGGCCATTTTTGCTGGGAAGGAAAAGCGACCAGTCCAGGATCCTGCTGTCACTTTGAAGGGTTCCCTTGGGACTGTCAGGGCAGCACAGGTTAGAGGTGGGGGCCGGTTGGGTCTGGGACATATCCTTAATTGTTTGGATTTTTTGGAGGCGGCCGGCCAGTCAAGGCCAAAGGCCCTTGGAGACAAACACCGGCCGTATTCCCTGTTAAGGAAAAGTTGCCAGCCCTGGTTGCTGATGTCAGTTTGTAGGGTTCCCTTTGGACTGTCAGGGCAGCACAGGTTTGAGGTGGGGGCATGTTGGGTCTGGGACATATCCTTCATCGTTTGGATTTTTGGAGGCGGCGGGCCACCCAAGGCCAAAGGCTCCTCAAGCAAAAGACCACCCATTTTCCCTGTGAAGGAAAAGTTGCCAAGGCAGGTTCCTGATGTCAGTTTTAGGCTTCCCTTGGGACTGTCAGGGCAGCACAAACTTGAGGTGGGGGCAGGTTGGGTCTGGGACATATCTTTAATCGTTTGGATATTTTGGAGGCGGCCGGCCACTCTGGGACAAAGGTTCATGAAGACAAACACCGGCCCTTTTCCCTTTGAACGAAAAGTTGCCAGCCCAGGTTCCTCTTGTCAGTTTATAGGGTTCCTTTGGGACTGTCAGGGTAGCACAAGTTTCTGGTGGGGGCAGATTAAGTCTGGGACATATCTTTAATCGTTTGGATTTTTTGGAGGCATCCGGCTACTCAGGGACAAAAGCCCTTGGAGACAAACACCGGCCGTATTCCCTGTTAAGGAAAAGTTGCCAGCCCTGGTTGCTGATGTCAGTTTGTAGGGTTCCCTTGGGACTGTCAGGGCAGCACAGGTTTGAGGTGGGGGTAGGTTTGGTCTGGGACTTATCTTTAATCGTTTGGATATTTTGGAGGCGGCCGGCCAATCAAGGCCAAAGGCCCTTGGAGACAAACACCGGCCGTATTCCCTGTTAAGGAAAAGTTGCCAGCCCTGGTTGCTGATGTCAGTTTGTAGGGTTGTCTTGAGACTGTCGGGGCAGCCCATATTTGAGGTGCGGGGCAGGTTGGGTCTGGGACATATCTTTAATCGTTTGGATATTTTGGAGGCGGCCGGCCACTCTGGGACCCAGGCTCCTGAAGACAAACACCAGCCCTTTTCCCTTTGAACGAAATGTTGCTAGACCAGGTTCCTGATGTCAGTTAGTAGAGTTCTCTTGAGACTGTCGGGGCAGCACAGATTTGAGGTGGGGGCAGGTTGGGTCTGGGACATATCTTTAATCATTTGGATTTTTTGGAGGCGTCCGGCCAGTCAGGGACAAAGGCCCCTGGAGGAAGACACGAGCAATTTTTTCTAGGAAAGAAATATGGTCAACCCAGATTCCTGATGTCAGCAGGTAGGGATTCCTTGGGACTGTCAGGGCAGCACAGCATTGAGGTGGCGGCACATTAGGTCTGGGAAATATCTTTAATCGTTTGGATATTTTGGAGGCGGCCGGCCACTCAGGGACAAAGTCCCTGCAGGAAGACACAAGCAATTTTTTCTTTGAAAGAAATATGGTCAGCCCAGATTCCTGATGTCAGCAGGTAGGGTTCCCTTGGGACTGTCAGGGCAGCACAGGTTTGATGTGGGGGCAGGTTGGGTCTGGGACATATCTTTAATCATTTGGATTTTTTGGAGGGGTCCGGCCACTCAGGGACAAAGGCCCCTGCAGGAAGACACGAGCAATTTTTTCCAGGAAAGAAATATGGTCAACCCAGGTTCCTGATGTCAGCAGGTAGGGTTCCCTTGGGACTGTCAGGGCAGCACAAATTTGGGGTGGGGGTAGGTTGGGTCTGGGACATATCTTTAATCGTTTGGATATTTTGGAGGCGGCCGGCCACTCTGGGACCCAGGCTCCTGAAGACAAACACCGGCCCTTTTCCCTTTGAACGAAATTTTGCTAGACCAGGTTCCTGATGTCAGTTAGTAGAGTTCTCTTGAGACTGTCAGGGCAGCACAAATTTGAGGTGCGGGGCAGGTTGGGTCTGGGACATATCTTTAATCGTTTGGAGATTTTGGAGGCAGCCGGCCACTCTGGGACAAAGGTTCCTGAAGACAAACACCGTCCCTTTTCCCTGTGAAGGAAAAGTTGCCAGCCCAGGTTCCTCCCCTCAGTTTATAGGGTTCCTTTTAGACTGTCAGGGTAGCACAAGTTTGTGGTGGGGGCAGATTAAGTCTGGGACATATCATTAATCGTTTGGATTTTTTGGAGGCATCCGGCTACTCAGGGACAAATGCCCTTGGAGACAAACACCGGCCGTATTCCCTGTTAAGGAAAAGTTGCCAGCCCTTGTTGCTGATGTCAGCAGGTAGGGTTCCCTTGGGACTCTCAGGGCAGCACAAGTTTCTGGTGGGGGCAGGTTGGGTCTGGGACATATCTTTAGTCGTTTGGATTTTTTGGAGGCGTCCGGCCACTCAGGGACAAAGGCCCCTGCAGGAAGACACAAGCAATTTTTTCTAGGAAAGAAATATGGTCAACCCTGGTTCCTGATGTCAGCAGGTAGGGTTCCCTTGGGGCTGTCAGGGCAGCACAAATTTGAGGTGGGGGCAGGTTAGGTTTGGGACATATCTTTAATCTTTTGGATTTTTTGGAGGCAGCCGGCCACTCAAGGCCACAGGCTCCTCGAGAAAAAGACCACTCCTTTTCCCTTTAAGGAAAAGTTGCCGGTCCAGGTTGCTGATGTCTGCATGTAGAGTTCCCGTTGGACTGTCAAGGCAGCACAGTTTTGAGGTGGGGGCCGGTTGGGTCTGGGAAATATCTTTAATCATTTGGATTTTTTGGAAGGGTCCAGCCACTCAGGGACAAAGTCCCTGCAGGAAAACACCGGCCATTTTCGCTGGGAAGGAAAAGTGTCCAGTCCAGGATCCTGCTGTCACTTTGAAGGGTTCCCTTGGGACTGTCAGGGCAGCACAGGTTAGAGGTGGGGGCCGGTTGGGTCTGGGACATATCCTTAATTGTTTGGATTTTTTGGAGGCGGCCAGCCAGTCAAGGCCAAAGGCCCTTGGAGACAAACACCGGCCGTATTCCCTGTTAAGGAAAAGTTGCCAGCCCTGGTTGCTGATGTCAGTTTGTAGGGTTCCCTTTGGACTGTCAGGGCAGCACAGGTTTGAGGTGGGGGCATGTTGGGTCTGGGACATATCCTTCATCGTTTGGATTTTTTGGAGGCGGCGGGCCACTCAAGGCCAAAGGCTCCTCAAGCAAAAGACCACCCATTTTCCCTGTGAAGGAAAAGTTGCCAAGGCAGGTTCCTGATGTCAGTTTTAGGCTTCCCTTGGGACTGTCAGGGCAGCACAAACTTGAGGTGGGGGCAGGTTGGGTCTGGGACATATCTTTAATCGTTTGGATATTTTGGAGGCGGCCGGCCACTCTGGGACAAAGGTTCATGAAGACAAACACCGGCCGTATTCCCTGTTAAGGAAAAGTTGCCAGCCCTGGTTGCTGATGTCAGTTTGTAGGGTTCCCTTGGGACTGTCAGGGCAGCACAGGTTTGAGGTGGGGGTAGGTTTGGTCTGGGACTTATCTTTAATCGTTTGGATATTTTGGAGGCGGCCGGCCAATCAAGGCCAAAGGCCCTTGGAGACAAACACCGGCCGTATTCCCTGTTAAGGAAAAGTTGCCAGCCCTGGTTGCTGATGTCAGTTTGTAGGGTTGTCTTGAGACTGTCGGGGCAGCCCATATTTGAGGTGCGGGGCAGGTTGGGTCTGGGACATATCTTTAATCGTTTGGATATTTTGGAGGCGACTGGCCACTCTGGGACCCAGGCTCCTGAAGACAAACACCGGCCCTTTTCCCTGTGAAGGAAAAGTTGCCAGCCCAGGTTCCTCCCCTCAGTTTATAGGGTTCCTTTGGGACTGTCAGGGCAGCACAAGTTTGTGGTGGGGGCAGATTAAGTCTGGGACATATCATTAATAGTTTGGATTTTTTGGAGGCATCCGGCTACTCAGGGACAAAGGCCCTTGGAGAAAAACACCGGCCGTATTCCCTGTTAAGGAAAAGTTGCCAGCCCTTGTTGCTGATGTCAGTTTGTAGGGTTCCATTGGGAATGTCAGGGCAGCACAGGTTTGAGGTGGGGGCAGGTTGGGTCTGGGACATATCTTTAATCATTTGGATTTTTTGGAGGCGTCCGGCCACTCAGGGACAAAGGCCCCTGCAGGAAGACACGAGCAATTTTTTCCAGGAAAGAAATATGGTCAACCCAGGTTCCTGATGTCAGCAGGTAGGGATTCCTTGGGACTGTCAGGGCAGCACAGCATTGAGGTGGCGGCACATTAGGTCTGGGAAATATCTTTAATAGTTTGGATATTTTGGAGGCGGCCGGCCACTCAGGGACAAAGGCCCCTGCAGGAAGACACAAGCAATTTTTTCTTTGAAAGAAATATTGTCAGCCCAGATTCCTGATGTCAGCAGGTAGGGTTCCCTTGGGACTGTCAGGGCAGCACCGGTTTGATGTGGGGGCAGGTTGGGTCTGGGACATATCTTTAATCATTTGGATTTTTTGGAGGCGTCCGGCCACTCAGGGACAAAGGCCCCTGCAGGAAGACACGAGCAATTTTTTCCAGGAAAGAAATATGGTCAACCCAGGTTCCTGATGTCAGCAGGTAGGGTTCCCTTGGGACTGTCAGGGCAGCACAAATTTGGGGTGGGGGTAGGTTGGGTCTGGGACATATCTTTAATCGTTTGGATATTTTGGAGGCGGCCGGCCACTCTGGGACCCAGGCTCCTGAAGACAAACACCGGCCCTTTTCCCTTTGAACGAAATTTTGCTAGACCAGGTTCCTGATGTCAGTTAGTAGAGTTCTCTTGAGACTGTCAGGGCAGCACAGGTTTGAGGTGGAGGCAGGTTGGGTCTGAGACATATCTTTAATCGTTTGGATTTTTTGGAGGCGTCCGGCCACTCAGGGACAAAGTCCCCTGGAGGAAGACACGAGCAATTTTTTCTAGGAAAGAAATATGGTCAACCCAGATTCCTGATGTCAGCAGGTAGGGATTCCTTGGGACTGTCAGGGCAGCACAGCATTGAGGTGGCGGCACATTAGGTCTGGGAAATATCTTTAATCGTTTGGATATTTTGGAGGCGGCCGGCCACTCAGGGACAAAGGCCCCTGCAGGAAGACACAAGCAATTTTTTCTTTGAAAGAAATATGGTCAGCCCAGATTCCTGATGTCAGCAGGTAGGGTTCCCTTGGGACTGTCAGGGCAGCACAGGTTTGATGTGGGGGCAGGTTGGGTCTGGGACATATCTTTAATCATTTGGATTTTTTGGAGGCGTCCGGCCACTCAGGGACAAAGGCCCCTGCAGGAAGACACGAGCAATTTTTTCCAGGAAAGAAATATGGTCAACCCAGGTTCCTGATGTCAGCAGGTAGGGTTCCCTTGGGACTGTCAGGGCAGCACAAATTTGGGGTGGGGGTAGGTTGGGTCTGGGACATATCTTTAATCGTTTGGATATTTTGGAGGCGGCTGGCCACTCTGGGACCCAGGCTCCTGAAGACAAACACCGGCCCTTTTCCCTTTGAACGAAATTTTGCTAGACCAGGTTCCTGATGTCAGTTAGTAGAGTTCTCTTGAGACTGTCGGGGCAGCACAAATTTGAGGTTCGGGGCAGGTTGGGTCTGGGACATATCTTTAATCGTTTGGAGATTTTGGAGGTGGCCGGCCACTCTGGGACAAAGGTTCCTGAAGACAAACACCGTCCCTTTTCCCTGTGAAGGAAAAGTTGCCAGCCCAGGTTCCTCCCCTCAGTTTATAGGGTTCCTTTTAGACTGTCAGGGTAGCACAAGTTTGTGGTGGGGGCAGATTAAGTCTGGGACATATCATTAATCGTTTGGATTTTTTGGAGGCATCCGGCTACTCAGGGACAAAGGCCCCTGCAGGAAGACACGAGCAATTTTTTCTAGGAAAGAAATATGGTCAACCCTGGTTCCTGATGTCAGCAGGTAGGGTTCCCTTGGGACTGTCAAGGCAGCACAAATTTGAGGTGGGGGCAGGTTAGGTTTGGGACATATCTTTAATCGTTTGGATATCTTGGAGGTAGCCGGCCACTCAAGGCCACAGGCTCCTCAAGAAAAAGACCGCTCCTTTTCCCTGTAAGGAAAAGTTGCCGGTCCAGGTTGCTGATGTCTGCATGTAGAGTTCCCGTTGGACTGTCAAGGCAGCACAGTTTTGAGGTGGGGGCAGGTTGGGTCTGGGACATATCTTTAATCATTTGGATTTTTTGGAGGCGTCCGGCCACTCAGGGACAAAGGCCCCTGCAGGAAGACACGAGCAATTTTTTCTAGGAAAGAAATATGGTCAGCCCAGATTCCTGATGTCAGCAGGTAGGGTTCCTTTGGGGCTGTCAGGGTAGCAAAGGTTAGAGGTGGGGGCCGGTTGGGTCTGGGAAATATCTTTAATCATTTGGATTTTTTGGAAGGGTCCAGCCACTCAGGGACAAAGTCCCTGCAGGAAAACACCGGCCATTTTCGCTGGGAAGGAAAAGCGACCAGTCCAGGATCCTGCTGTCACTTTGAAGGGTTCCCTTGGGACTGTCAGGGCAGCACAGGTTAGAGGTGGGGGCCGGTTGGGTCTGGGACATATCCTTAATTGTTTGGATTTTTTGGAGGCGGCCGGCCAGTCAAGGCCAAAGGCCCTTGGAGACAAACACCGGCCGTATTCCCTGTTAAGGAAAAGTTGCCAGCCCTGGTTGCTGATGTCAGTTTGTAGGGTTCCCTTTGGACTGTCAGGGCAGCACAGGTTTGAGGTGGGGGCATGTTGGGTCTGGGACATATCCTTCATCGTTTGGATTTTTGGAGGCGGCGGGCCACCCAAGGCCAAAGGCTCCTCAAGCAAAAGACCACCCATTTTCCCTGTGAAGGAAAAGTTGCCAAGGCAGGTTCCTGATGTCAGTTTTAGGCTTCCCTTGGGACTGTCAGGGCAGCACAAACTTGAGGTGGGGGCAGGTTGGGTCTGGGACATATCTTTAATCGTTTGGATATTTTGGAGGCGGCCGGCCACTCTGGGACAAAGGTTCATGAAGACAAACACCGGCCCTTTTCCCTTTGAACGAAAAGTTGCCAGCCCAGGTTCCTCTTGTCAGTTTATAGGGTTCCTTTGGGACTGTCAGGGTAGCACAAGTTTCTGGTGGGGGCAGATTAAGTCTGGGACATATCTTTAATCGTTTGGATTTTTTGGAGGCGTCCGGCCACTCAGGGACAAAGTCCCCTGGAGGAAGACACGAGCAATTTTTTCTAGGAAAGAAATATGGTCAACCCAGATTCCTGATGTCAGCAGGTAGGGATTCCTTGGGACTGTCAGGGCAGCACAGCATTGAGGTGGCGGCACATTAGGTCTGGGAAATATCTTTAATAGTTTGGATATTTTGGAGGCGGCCGGCCACTCAGGGACAAAGGCCCCTGCAGGAAGACACAAGCAATTTTTTCTTTGAAAGAAATATGGTCAGCCCAGATTCCTGATGTCAGCAGGTAGGGTTCCCTTGGGACTGTCAGGGCAGCACAGGTTTGATGTGGGGGCAGGTTGGGTCTGGGACATATCTTTAATCATTTGGATTTTTTGGAGGCGTCCGGCCACTCAGGGACAAAGGCCCCTGCAGGAAGACACGAGCAATTTTTTCCAGGAAAGAAATATGGTCAACCCAGGTTCCTGATGTCAGCAGGTAGGGTTCCCTTGGGACTGTCAGGGCAGCACAAATTTGGGGTGGGGGGTAGGTTGGGTCTGGGACATATCTTTAATCGTTTGGATATTTTGGAGGCGGCTGGCCACTCTGGGACCCAGGCTCCTGAAGAAAAACACCGGCCCTTTTCCCTTTGAACGAAATTTTGCTAGACCAGGTTCCTGATGTCAGTTAGTAGAGTTCTCTTGAGACTGTCGGGGCAGCACAAATTTGAGGTTCGGGGCAGGTTGGGTCTGGGACATATCTTTAATCGTTTGGAGATTTTGGAGGTGGCCGGCCACTCTGGGACAAAGGTTCCTGAAGACAAACACCGTCCCTTTTCCCTGTGAAGGAAAAGTTGCCAGCCCAGGTTCCTCCCCTCAGTTTATAGGGTTCCTTTTAGACTGTCAGGGTAGCACAAGTTTGTGGTGGGGGCAGATTAAGTCTGGGACATATCATTAATCGTTTGGATTTTTTGGAGGCATCCGGCTACTCAGGGACAAAGGCCCCTGCAGGAAGACACGAGCAATTTTTTCTAGGAAAGAAATATGGTCAACCCTGGTTCCTGATGTCAGCAGGTAGGGTTCCCTTGGGACTGTCAAGGCAGCACAAATTTGAGGTGGGGGCAGGTTAGGTTTGGGACATATCTTTAATCGTTTGGATATCTTGGAGGTAGCCGGCCACTCAAGGCCACAGGCTCCTCAAGAAAAAGACCGCTCCTTTTCCCTGTAAGGAAAAGTTGCCGGTCCAGGTTGCTGATGTCTGCATGTAGAGTTCCCGTTGGACTGTCAAGGCAGCACAGTTTTGAGGTGGGGGCAGGTTGGGTCTGGGACATATCTTTAATCATTTGGATTTTTTGGAGGCGTCCGGCCACTCAGGGACAAAGGCCCCTGCAGGAAGACACGAGCAATTTTTTCTAGGAAAGAAATATGGTCAGCCCAGATTCCTGATGTCAGCAGGTAGGGTTCCTTTGGGGCTGTCAGGGTAGCAAAGGTTAGAGGTGGGGGCCGGTTGGGTCTGGGAAATATCTTTAATCATTTGGATTTTTTGGAAGGGTCCAGCCACTCAGGGACAAAGTCCCTGCAGGAAAACACCGGCCATTTTTGCTGGGAAGGAAAAGCGACCAGTCCAGGATCCTGCTGTCACTTTGAAGGGTTCCCTTGGGACTGTCAGGGCAGCACAGGTTAGAGGTGGGGGCCGGTTGGGTCTGGGACATATCCTTAATTGTTTGGATTTTTTGGAGGCGGCCGGCCAGTCAAGGCCAAAGGCCCTTGGAGACAAACACCGGCCGTATTCCCTGTTAAGGAAAAGTTGCCAGCCCTGGTTGCTGATGTCAGTTTGTAGGGTTCCCTTTGGACTGTCAGGGCAGCACAGGTTTGAGGTGGGGGCATGTTGGGTCTGGGACATATCCTTCATCGTTTGGATTTTTGGAGGCGGCGGGCCACCCAAGGCCAAAGGCTCCTCAAGCAAAAGACCACCCATTTTCCCTGTGAAGGAAAAGTTGCCAAGGCAGGTTCCTGATGTCAGTTTTAGGCTTCCCTTGGGACTGTCAGGGCAGCACAAACTTGAGGTGGGGGCAGGTTGGGTCTGGGACATATCTTTAATCGTTTGGATATTTTGGAGGCGGCCGGCCACTCTGGGACAAAGGTTCATGAAGACAAACACCGGCCCTTTTCCCTTTGAACGAAAAGTTGCCAGCCCAGGTTCCTCTTGTCAGTTTATAGGGTTCCTTTGGGACTGTCAGGGTAGCACAAGTTTCTGGTGGGGGCAGATTAAGTCTGGGACATATCTTTAATCGTTTGGATTTTTTGGAGGCGTCCGGCCACTCAGGGACAAAGTCCCCTGGAGGAAGACACGAGCAATTTTTTCTAGGAAAGAAATATGGTCAACCCAGATTCCTGATGTCAGCAGGTAGGGATTCCTTGGGACTGTCAGGGCAGCACAGCATTGAGGTGGCGGCACATTAGGTCTGGGAAATATCTTTAATCGTTTGGATATTTTGGAGGCGGCCGGCCACTCAGGGACAAAGGCCCCTGCAGGAAGACACAAGCAATTTTTTCTTTGAAAGAAATATGGTCAGCCCAGATTCCTGATGTCAGCAGGTAGGGTTCCCTTGGGACTGTCAGGGCAGCACAGGTTTGATGTGGGGGCAGGTTGGGTCTGGGACATATCTTTAATCATTTGGATTTTTTGGAGGCGTCCGGCCACTCAGGGACAAAGGCCCCTGCAGGAAGACACGAGCAATTTTTTCCAGGAAAGAAATATGGTCAACCCAGGTTCCTGATGTCAGCAGGTAGGGTTCCCTTGGGACTGTCAGGGCAGCACAAATTTGGGGTGGGGGTAGGTTGGGTCTGGGACATATCTTTAATCGTTTGGATATTTTGGAGGCGGCTGGCCACTCTGGGACCCAGGCTCCTGAAGACAAACACCGGCCCTTTTCCCTTTGAACGAAATTTTGCTAGACCAGGTTCCTGATGTCAGTTAGTAGAGTTCTCTTGAGACTGTCGGGGCAGCACAAATTTGAGGTTCGGGGCAGGTTGGGTCTGGGACATATCTTTAATCGTTTGGAGATTTTGGAGGTGGCCGGCCA